>NW_010541014.1:39849-83901 GCF_000687285.1 Phaethon lepturus
CCCCTTTCTTCTGCCCTCTCTTAGGCAGACTTGCCAGTATGTTTTGTGTGTGCTAACTATTTATTTTATATATACTACTGTATACTCTCTCTTCCTTCCCTCCTGCAGAGAGGCTTGCTCAATTTTAGACCAAGGGGTTGGCCATATAGATGCTCTCCTCCCATCAGCCCAGACATGCCTTCAGCAGCCTCTACTCCAAGCCAACAGCAGGACATAAGCTTCAGGGGAAAGCAATCACCATGGCTCACACCAACAACCCGGATGATTCTGGGAGGAAAATAATTAGTAGTTTAAACACAAAAAGGGAAACTTCTGGAGCTGAAAGTGTGAATAACCATAGCTTGAGGCACATGGTCAGTTCTCTGCAAGCCCTCCACAGGCTGGTACAGAGATGCGCACGTTTCCTGTAGGTTGCACTGTTTTTCCCCTTCCCTAGGGTCAGAAGGAGTGCATTTCATTTAGTCCTTGAAAGCCCTGCATGCTATGGCAGTCCAGCTCCTCCTCCTCTGCCTAGTCCTGCTGGCTGCTCGGAGCAGCATCCTGCTGCTTGGGTTTTCTGCTGGCACATCAGAAGTGAAATCTGATTTCCGGCAGGAGGAAGAGGAGGAGGAGGAGGGATGCCCCTGGGCGGAGTGTGCTGGAGCAGACCCATGGCATTGGTGACAACTGGATTTTGGCTCCTCTTAGCGGCAGGATGTTGGCTTTTCAGTTTGCAGCCGTGTTTGCTCAGCATCTCGCTCAGGGGAGGCACCTTGAAGAAGCTCACTCGAAGCTTTTTGCTTCCACGTTTGAAGGAGTAGCTAAGGTTGGTAGGGAAAACGGGTTTTCTCAGCTTCAGGGAGAGTCTTTCCACTGCCCAGCTTTCTTTCGTTGTGCTACAAGTTTAATTCCAGGTCTTGGAAAAGGATTTGGGACTTTGTGCTGTTGAGGACTACAATGAGGCATCTTAACAAAAATCCAGTTTCAAACCAGCAGGCTGAGGATTAGAGTCCCATGTGTGACTGCCATGAGGCCTGTGTAAACTCCACAGTCTCCAAAGAACCTCTGTTTGTGAGAGGTCAGGTTTGTAACAATTATTATTTTAACAATTTAGAGCAGGAGCTCTGTGTTTGACAGCCGCTTCCCATACTATTGGGAAAGGTTTGGCTTTCTCTTAGTACATTACAAAAACCTTGCATAAACTACTTAAACAATTAAAAAACACACGGTTCCTTATTTGTGGAAAAAAAACCCAAACCAAGCCACAACGTAAGCCAGCAAGACCCAGTGTTTTAGAAGATACTATAGGATTAAACTTAAGATCAGCAAGCAAAGATGTAGTGTCAGACATAAAGCAAATGCCTCCTAAGAGTTATTTTACATTGTTTAGTAGTGGCCTCACTGAGTCCAAAAGTTCATGGAGTGGTTAGCACCTTGCCAGATCACACCTGAAACAGGGAGAAAAGCATGTGTTTTGTAGGGCTGTACTGCTTACAAGAGGTTTTCTGTTTATATATTTCTGTCTTCATCCTTTAATTTTTTTTTTTAAGTACTGGGTTTTTTACATTAGCTTTGCAGCATGAACTCTTATTCAGACTGTTTTTGCTTTTTATTAGCTCTAGAAGATCCTGCTCAGGTCACAGTCCTTATTTTATTATAACTTGGCAAAAAATGGCAGGAAAAAAACCCTTTTGATCTGAGAGAGAACCATACAATTTTTTTTTTTTTATAAACTCACATAATTGGGCAACTGAAAGAAACTATGTCACAGTGACTTTAACCAAAAATAATCTTGTATAAACCAGCCTGCATTTAAACTTGGAAAGAACCCATCACGGTATCTTCCACACCCACAACATAACCCGGAGTACCATTCCTTTGACTGGAATTAAATATCTAATCTTCAGCCCATAGATTAGGTGAAGCCGTCTTCCTAAGTGCCCTTCTGCCCCTTGGCCTGCATTTGCTTCTCCTCTATTCATCACCTTTCTCTCTGTGAGGAAATCACAATGCAGATAATGCTTTGCCAAGAATCTGGCAGAGCTATCTTTCTTTTTCTAATTTTTTTATCATGTTGACTAATGCTTCTGTTCCAAAAGCTTTGTGTTTCCATGGGCAGGGTGAACGGTTTAAGGATATACGCATATGTACTTATATGTTAAACTGTCAAAACTTTAAAAGGTTACTTGAAAGGATTTTTTTTTTTTTTCCTACCTAGCTGTGAAGACAGGCTACTTCTTTAAATATGTAGCCACTGGCTCCAGACTAGCTGTCCTTCTAGCTCCCTTTGGACTTTGGGGCTTTGGCAAAAGCTTGACCTGGGTTTGAACTGTCCCAGAGTTAAGTTTTCAGAAACAAAACCTGACCTAAGCTTTGTGAATACCAAAGTACTCCCAGTTTCATCTATATCTTGTAGATGCGCTCTGCCCAAAAGCTTATAATCTTTGAGATACAGGGAAACAAAGGCTTGAGATACGATTGTCTGACAAATTGTCACAACTGCACACAGCTGAATCTCAGCTTGAGGGTTTCTATAAATGTGCTACCTGAGCTATTTTATAACAATCCACAGAGTGCATGAAACCTTGTGCCTGGAAAATATATTATTCTTATGGTTGCGTGTTCCAGCAATTTCTCTCCAGATGTCTACTGAAATATTTTCTAAATTTTTTTTGGGGGGGAGTATCTTCATTTATTTAGAAATATAAATTGATCTCAACTAAGATAAAAACCTTAACATTAGTTTTGAAGGAAATATAACTATGTTATATTGAACTATATTATATTGAAAAGTATGCGTAACTGAAATAGAGTCATCTCATGTAAAAAGTTCCTTTGCTTTTGGCAAATGCAAAGCAGCCAATGAAAACACCACCTGCTGTGCTCTATTTCAAACATTTTTAGTTTCATTCATGTTTTCCATATACCCATTTTGAGGTAAACTAATGGAAGGACCTGAGAAAGTCTCTTCATCCATTTGGATTGAAATGTCTGTGTCTCTCTAGTATGTAATCTGCTTTAGGCATTATAGCTGTCTAGTATTGCTAGGATGTCTAGGAACTTCTTTCTCTTGATTACATGAATCTTAGTCCTTTCACAGAATCATACAGAATCATTAAGGTTGGAAAAGACCTTTAAGATCATCAAATCCAACCATCAACCCAACACCACCATGCCCACTAAACCATGTCCTGAAGTGCCATGTCTACATGGTTTTTTAACACGTCCAGTGATGGTGACTCCACCACCTCCCTGGGCAGCCTGTTCCAATGTTTGACCACTCTCTCAGTGAAGAAATTTTTCCTGATATCTAATCTAAACCTCCCCCGGCACAACTTGAGGCCATTTCCTCTCATTCTATCGCTAGTTACTTGGGAGAAGACACCAACACCCACCACACTACAATCTCCTTTCAGGTAGTTGTAGAAAGCGGTAGGGTCTCCCTTCAGCCTCCTCTTCTCCAGACTAAACAACCCCAGTTCCCTCAGCTGCTCCTCCTAAGACTTGTTCTCCAGATCCCTCACCAGCTTCGTTGCCCTTCTCTGGACATGCTCCAGCAACTCAATGTCCTTCTTGTAGTGAGGGGCTCAAAACTGAACACAGTATTCAAGCTGCAGCCTCACCAGCGCTGAGCACAGGGGCACAATCACTTCCCTACTCCTGCTGGCCACAGTATTTCTGATACAGGCCAGGATGCTGTTGGCCTTCTTGGCTACCTGGGCACACTGCTGGCTCCTGTTCAGCCGGCTGTCAACCAGCACCCCTGGGTCCTTCTCTACCAGGCAGCTCTCCAGCCACTCCTCCCCAGGCCTGTAGCGTTGCATGGGGTTGTTGTGACCCAAGTGCAGGACCCCCGGCACTTGGCCTTGTTGAACCTCATACAGTTGACCTCGGCCCATTGATCCAGCCTGTCCAGATCCCTCTGCAGAGCCCTCCTACCCTTCAGCAGATCAACACTCCCACCCAGCTTGGTGTCATCTGCAAACTTACTGAGGGAGCACTCGATTGCCTCATCCAGATCATCGCTGAAGATATTAAACAAGGCCATTCATAGCATCCTCCTTAAAAGGGAAGAGAAGCAATAAGTTTACAAGTTAGAAATAAGTCTTTAGCTGTTCATACTAACCAGGGACTTCAAATTTACATAAATCAGGAAGTTACTTAAATTGAAGCAGTGGATTGTTTTTGACATACAGCATAATTTTAAATACCAACAAAAAAATAAGGTCCTTAATGAAAGGCATGTAGATCTGGAGTCCTTGCTGTGCAGTCTCAGGGTGATAGCCTGCAAGGAGAACGTGGCATGTGATGGGGAGGCTTGGCACATGTAGAACATCCCACGTGCTGCAAATCTTTCTCTCTGGAGGCAGGCTCTCTGGTGGCTGCAGAGTTGGAGGTCAGTTACCTAGTTGCAACAGTTGGGTCTCTGAATTTAGATGGGATGAATATGGGCCTCACTGGTTGCTTAGGAGCAAATGCTCATCTTCTAGGATATGTGAACAAGACAAAAAGACAATTTCCTTGTGGTAACTGCTGGCACTAGTGATTTTAGACACTTCTCTTTCTGTTTTTGTCTGTTTCTACATCTCATGATAGTCTATTTACTTATTTTAATGCCTGCAGGTATGTACGATGACTGTTACAGTATACTTACCGTACTTTCCTTGCACTCCAGTCATGAGCGTGAGAAACTACCAGCTGAGAAACAACTCAGAAATTTAAGTGGGGAGAGTCACTAGGAGCACATCTATGTAAATACCATTGTTAACCATTTCTCCCAGTTAGTTGCTATAAGGATTTGAGATGGAAAAATTCAAAGGTGCATCAGAGCTGAATGTTTTAAATTAATTCATCTAGAGACGAGAATCACACTTTTAATTTCTAAGTATGATTAGATTTCAGACTTTTCCAGTGAGCAACGTTTGCCACTGTGTCAAATTAAAGAAAAAAAAAAAAAGGAGAAAGAAACAAACAAAAGGGAGCTAAGAAATGAAAAGACCCCGAAGTGTGGCTGTTATGTATCACGCAAGCATTTTTCCGATTTAGAATTCTAATTTTGATTTAAATATTATATAGGCCTTATATATAGGTATATAAGCCAATAGGAAACAGGCTGTAACTGGAAAGCTGGAACTGGAAATGATGAAAATCCATCACTAATCTTCGGTCAGCTACTATTGGTGGAGGGACATGATTTGATCAGTCATCTCTATATAAACACCAATAGGTAACACATCAGAGGTGCATGCCACTACAGCACAAACTGTAATCTGGGGACTTAAAATGACAAATATTGTGTTAATAACCAGCCAGGGAACATGTGGCTGAGTGGCTACGGACTTTATGGGTGATATAGTTGAAGAGGTCCTTCAATCTGATACAGGTTTTGCGGTCCAAGTATCTTTCTTGAGAAATACCTATAAGGAACCTAGAGGAAATAGAAAAAGAATTGCTCAGATTGAGGTTAAATGACAGCTTGATTTCACAGTCATTGCAAATGGTCACTACCAACTTGTAGTTTTACCAATTCATAAATTTGTAAATTGATTAATTCTTGCTTCCAAGTGGGCAGCATCATATATATTGCATAATACGAACTGTAAATACTGAATAACTTGCCATTGGTGACTGGACTCTGAACAGCTTATTTAAGTGTATAGAAAGCAGACATACTTTCCCATTCTTGCCACCAAATCTAGACTGTCATTTGACTTGCAATATCTGGTGCAGTATTATTTGTTATAATATGTAGCTATGTGTTCTTTACAAAAGCAAACTTTGTCACTTAGTACCAGGACTTGGTGACTATGGCTATTTGGATTGCTACAGGAAAAGCCTTCTTACTTACTCTGACATTCTTTCTTTATTTTAAGGACTAAATCCTTGCAAAATTTTTTTTCAGAACAAAACTATTTTTGTTCTAAAGGAAAAACATCTCAAACCACAATAATTTAGTGGCTTTTTTGTCTGTCTCTGAATGAAGAATAGTCAGGCTGATCCAACCTAGAGGCTAAATGGTCTTTGTGCCAATTTTTCATTTGGTGTGGCTACAAATTAGAAAGAGTACATCCTGTTGAAAATGGATAGATCTGAAGGGCATCAAGCACCAAATAGCTGTGGACTTTGCAAGGCCATGCGTGTGATGAAGGTAGTGACGATGTCTCTAGTGAGTTTGTAATAAGGTACAAGACTAAACATGGAAAAGAATCTTGTTCACTGTTCTCCTATTCTTAGAAAATTGAAAAGTGGATTATGATTGCACTTGTGAGATTTGAATTAGGATCATGTAAATTTGGCTCATCTCAGCATAATCTGAGATTTTTAGTCAGTGCTCCAGAGGCAGGTAAATATCATTAACCTTTGAAGATCCAACAGGTTAGTAACAGGCACCCTTACCACTTTAAGGTATCCAGTAAGAACCATATAACAAAAAAATTGTAAGATTATTCGTTTTGTCTTTTGTACTGATCCAGTTTGGTGAAGTGCATGTTTTTTTCTTTTAAACCATGACAGTACAAGAGCTGCAGCTCCAGATGGGGCTGTATGTGGCTCTGCCAGTAGGACGATGCTTCCTTCTAGCATAGCTTATAGCTTATCCTCATAAATTATGCTGGAACAGTGCTTTCACTAGTGTTTTGTAGCACTTCCAGCAGGCCTTGATAATCCTAGGAGAAGGAGGAACAGGAGGTCATGGGGAGGCAGGAGGAGGTAAAGAAGCAATGGCTCTCTCCCATTAGCAGGTCTCAGCACAGCATGTGTATTCCTGCAGCATGTAGTGTGGCAGTACAGTCTTCCCACTTGCACCAGGGAGAAATCTCTCTCTACTAAATATACTGATTTCAAATGCAAAGAGTTAGTGGTACAAAAACCTGTGTGCAAACAAGTCCTACATCTCCATTCTCTGTGCTTTGTTCTTCTTGCTCAACCATATATTTTAACTGTAAAAAACCTTTCTTCTGTTGTTTCTCTCTGTTATTTTGGCATTGCTGCAAGCTTCAAATTGCCTCTCAGATGTGCTGTTTTTTGTGTGTGCAGTCCTTTACTGGTAGTAAAGACATTTGTGTAGAATTTGAAGTTTTGCTATAAAAGGGTTACACAATCCTATGATTTCTAAAGCAGGATGGAGTAAAGAATTTTTTAATTTTTTTATTGACCAGTATTAATTTAGAATATATTCTTGTTTGAGTGGTTGGATTAATGTAAAAAGCAAATACAAGATTGGGAAGTATCTTGTGTTCCTTTGGTTGCCAATCTGGGGTCTGGAAGAAATTTTCTCACACTAGATGTTGGCTGCATCTTAAGTTTTCTGTGTAGTTCTGAGTGGGGATGAGGTGGGTCAAATACCACAGATTTCCTGCTCTTTTTTCCAGAAAGAGAGTTCATATTGTTACTGTTTAGATTGTGGCAATGTCCAAAACATGCTGGATGCTTTCCAAACTGGAAGAAGGAAGTCGTACCTGCTTGGAGGGTGCAATTGCTCCACATGACAGAGATTGAGAAAGTGTCCAGGAATAGTAGTGCTGTACAGCAAGGCTGGTCATGGTCACTGTGATAACCAGCAGTCTGAATTGCAAGATGTTGAAATAACCGGTGCCAGTATTTGCTGAAGGAGAGCTTTAAGAACATGCTGGACAAACATCTTTTAGGTGTGGTTTGGGCATAGCCTGTGCTGCTGCAGAAGAGGAAACCTCTAAGTCCTTCCCGCTCTCCGTGGTGCTCTGCCATGCAAAGCTTTCTAACTGCAAATGCATCTGTGAGCTCGGGATGCTCTGCTTACCCACAGAAATGTTTGTCAGGAATGATAAGCTTTTGGTCTGCTGATCCTGTTTTGCAGTTAAAATGATGTGTGTGGACAAGGAGATCAAGGCCAGGATGGGCATTTTAATCAGATTTTCCCCCTGTTTTAGGCAGTGTAATGTGATTCCGGGTTTCAGCAGCAGGAGGTTTATGTAGAGGAATATGAGCATTAATAAACCAGATTTATTAGTTTAGTGGAATAATTAATAAACTGATCTAGTAAACTAGATTTATTAGTTAATAAAACAACTTAATTGGGACATGTAAGGGAAAGTAGGCTTTTTGTGTAAAATTTATATCTAATAAACACATTCTGTACAGGCACTAAGGTAAGTTATATTAATCCATTTAATACTTTTTTTTTAATATTTAAGCATAAATCAGTTCAAGAGGGAAATTTCAGAATATAGTGTTCATCAAGCACATGGATTGGTGCAGATGGAGTCAGATATTCTAATCAAACCTTCAATCAAGGTAAGGGGAACTAAGTGACTGATACCTGGGAACAAATTGAATTTATGTAATGAGGTGATATCCAAGTGTATTTCCTCATAAGGCAGGTTTTCTTCAAAGTAATGTAGTACTTCCTTTGAGGGATATAGCAGAACTAAATTCCATATTTGAGCCAAATATGCTGGGAAGTTCCTGAGTTATTACCTCAGAAAGGGATGGGGAAAGAGCCCTGCTGAAGTAGCATGATTGCCTTTCTTTGGCTTAAATGGCTGCAGTTTCTCCTTATTTAGATCAAGATTAACATCACACAGACCAGACTGGAAAGAACAAATGTTCCTTGTCTTTCTGAAAGTGTCCCAGATGTTGAAGCTGTTGTGTAAACGCTGATTAACTGATCTATGTACTTTGCTGATTTTTTATCAGGATTAAGCAAATAAGAACTACTACAAACTGTATTTTTGTAAAGGATCCTTTTAAGGTTTACTATCTCTCCGCATCTTTTTCTCTGTGTTGCAGCTGCTGCGCTTCTAGTTGAAAACGGGAAGCAAGGGATCATGTATCTTTTTAAATGTGGGACTCATGAAGAATTTGGATACACATCCCTCTGCACTGCTTTGGCATTTTATTTAATTCTCAACTGCTGGACGGCAGGTTCTGCTGTTGCCAGTGTCCTGGTTATTCCTATGCTGTAAGCTTCACACATCTTGGTTTGAGCTGCCTATATGAAAGGCCTGTGTTTGAGTAGCAACAATCTGAATTGTAAGCTGAAAGCTTGGCAATAGCAAAGCTGTAATTGTTTGGAGGAGGTTGTATAGGTGGAACAGGATGGTTTACTTGGAAAAAGATGCTAAAATTGTGGAAAAGAATGAAGAAAAATCATCCGAGAATAGCTGTGAAAGGACCATAGCCAAAACTGTGTACTTTCCAAGTATAGATCATTTGAATCCTTTGGGGACTCAGAAGGAGTCTCGGCTGCTGGCTCCATCTCTGTAACTGTAGAAACATGAGTTGGGATCCAGACTTTTCATCTGTTTCTTATGCACATAATAGCCTGAATCTTAATCTTGGACATCAACACCCTAGACTTTGGAGAAAACTGCAGTTAGGTCTTTTGTTGTACTTTTTAGAAGGCTGTGGTAGACTAGAGCAAAGTTCTTACAGTAATGTTGAGAGGCTTAAATGTTCAGCAAGCAAGGAGTCATGGCTGGAAAGTGGGTATTCAGTATAATGCAATTCAAATACTGAAAAAAATCTAAAAAGAAATAGTTGTGTGTACAACCTTCTGCCTTTGCCCTACCCCTGAGTATTCGCCTCCTACCCTGCCCAAACTGTTGTCTAAAACAATTTTTAATATGTAGTGTTTGCTGAAATATGGCATACTTGGCTGAATAGATATTGATAGCCAAGTCTGTGAGGCAGCTCCCTTGTTTCTGACCTGACAACCTGATTTTTATAATCATTCTAGAACTACCAGAACTGCATGCATCATTAAAATGAATAAATTGTATGATTAAATGGGAAAAAGTTGTATAATCATGCAAGGTGATGCTCCCCAAATCAGAAAATATATATCACATATATGGCTATTGTATAAATAATAATAATTCACCATTTCTGGAAGGTGAATGTCTATACAAATACAGTTCATCGACTGATGCTTGGACCTGTATATTTTATTCCTTGCATATGGAATGAAATGCTGTTTCTCACACCAGCGATTACACGCCCAACTGTGCTAAATTTTGTTTTTGCTCTGCAGTGTTGCATATGGTTGGTCTTGAGGACTCCTGAGTTCTCTTCACAGCTTCATTCTTGGTTAGCTTTAGGCAGGTCATTAATACATGTTACTCCATTTTGCCCATTTCTTATGTGCTATAACATTTTACTTGCCAGGTTTATGAGGCACAGATAGACTTAATTCTAAGAAATTATATCAGGCCGGAGCTCTAGAAGTGTGGGCTTTTTACCTGAAGTATCCCAGTGTGTATGTCCGTGACCTATAGTTTTGACTGTGTTCCTGTAAGGTTCATTCTCATTTGGCTTTGAAGAATGTTAAAAAAGACATGCTGATAGTTCTTTTTCTTCAAAGTATGGTAAATCTGGCAGTTTTGTGCTAGTGGTTGGCACTAAGTAAATTTTCATGCTAAGGGATGATGCTATAGCTTTTCTTGGGAAAGGAGTTGCTACAGAAGTTGATGAAATTAATCTGGGATCATCAGAATATTAGAAGCATTTAGAGAAAACACTATCACTGACAGGAGTGCTCTTTTTCTTCTTGCATACAGGTACACAGGAGCTTTGTATGGCAGGATAATCGGTTTGATCCTCGTTTCCATTTTTGGTGTTCAAACTGATGAATATGGAGCATAGATTGATCCAGGTCTCTTTGCTGCCATTGGAGCTGCCTCCTCCTTCAGTGGTGTGTCAAGACTAACCATCTCCCTCACTGTGATAATGGTAAGTATGTTGAGTTTTCAGGTATTTGTGTGGCCAAGGCTGAATAGAGCTTTTGCTGCTGCAGCTAAATGAACCACAGGTGATATCCCATGCACATTAAACAATGGAGAAATAAATTCTTGGTTTGGCTATTTCTAGCTTGCCTGAAGAGTTGTGTGGTGGTTTTTTTTTTTTTTTGGGGGGGGGGACCTTTTATTTGTGAAGTGTAAGTTTGGAAATAACACTTTGAGAAATCCGACTACCTGTTTTCCTATTTTTTAAATTTTAGGGGTTACAAAAAGGATAATGGCATCAGTGGTTTACAAACAAGAAAACACAATAAACTATCTTTTGTTTCTTCTGGATTATGAAAAAATAGATGACACTGCTTGTCTTGTGAATTGACTTCTCTGGGGGCTGAGGACCTTGTTCAATGCACCTTTTTATGTTGGGGCTGAATATGGCCAAATACGGATGGAGTAAGTGAAGTAGTAGTATAGTCTTGCAGTAGTATAGGCAAGTGATGCAATGGGAAGCCTCCCAGGTCTCTCTGGTAAATGTATACCTTATGGATTTAAAAATTTTGAGATTTCCTTGGAATACATTTTATATTTCTGTTTCCTGTCCCCCTCCTTTTATAACAGAATGTTTTCAGTCTGCGCTACAATACTTTCCAGGCAAACCTCTGAAAACTAAAGGATTTGCAAGTAATAGTCTTATAATTGGAGAGGATGTTCTTTTCTCTCCCTGGTTGCAACACCTGGGGACGGTGAGTCGTAAGGCGCAGCTGAAATTCAGCTTAGTCAACAGACAAGAGATGTTGAGGTCAAAAAGGGGAAGATTTTACCCTTCCACAGCAGGACATTCAAGTCCTATGAGTGTTACTGTGTGTGGAAATTTCACCCATGACTAAACCCAGTCATCCCTGCCCGGCTGGCTTTGCCTAAAAGGATCTTGTTAAAATCTTAGCAGATGTCAGAATTCACCCAGAGTGACGAAGCCAGGATTTTCCCTCCTCCTAGTATGCTGTTGCGCAGTGTTTGATAAAGTAACTGTTTATCGGCACTCAGAATTGAGTTCATTTTAGTGATAGGTTGTGTAAATTGTGTAGGAAACATTTTTTTAATCTTTTAGTTTGAAAGGTGTTGTATGTGCACAAAAATTTCTCTATTGTGAAATAATAATTAGATTGGTCATGGAAATACTGCTCCTTCAGTGTCCTCCTGGTAGTTTAGCACTTACTTATCCATTAAGTACAAGTGCACTCTGGTATTTTTGCTTCTATTATTGCTGTAATGCATCTTTTGAAAGTTACTGTATGATTTGTTGGCCAGCTACTAAGTCTGTAAGACTTGAAGGGGGGAAAGTTGGTGCCTGAACACTAGGTGTAAGTTTTTTGAGAGCCTCAATTACCACTAAATGTAATTCCAAAGTAGGCCTGGATTTTCCTGCAGTGGCTCAATAAATTTTAAGTATCATTTATAAACCATTAATTTAAGGTCTTACTGCAGATATAAGTCTTTAGTAACAAAAGCAGCTGATTGACATCTTCCTTAGGTTTGTGCTCATGAGGCTGTGCTTAATCCCAGGGAAGTGAGAGGTGATTATACGCCAGAACACTTGCTGGTCTTGGATGAGAGAACTGCATTTCATTTGGCTCCAATAGAGAGAAAAAGCCTACATTTTAGTTGCTTCAATTTCTCCCTGCCTTCCCCATTGCCTGCACTTGTTCTTTTTTTTCCAAGTACCTCCCTGAGCATGCATGTACGGCACATGCAAAACAATAGCTGGAAACAGTTAGAGAGAACTGTAGGAAACTCAGTTGAAAAGGCACTAGAAAAATTATGAGGATTGCACTGCAATGTGTTCTGAATTCCCCTAGGTGTCATGTTATAACTCTTCTGCTCCTCTCTCTGCAGAGACAGATTGTGTTTCAATTCATGTTCATCCAAGATAAATAGCTGCATTGCTTGAGGAAATATTAATTTCTGAGAAGAAAAAAGGTCTTGGACATGACAATGCAAAAACATAATTAAAAGGTTGTGCCCTCAAACCATAAAATGCACATATTTTTCCTATATTGTCTGATGGGTTCAAAAAGAATTGAGAATGTTTGCTTTGGCTTTTCACACAGCCTTCCATTTGGAAACAGTTATGAATGTGGGACTTGTAGCAAACAGGTTTGTAAGATGCTTTTTTTTTTTTTCATGGCAGACCCCACAGGCATCTGCCCACCTCTTCTTTCTTGGCTGCCTCTTTCTACCCCCCATGCTGACACTTGACCCTCATCCTCAGCTCTTTGTGGCAAACAGTAGATGTGGTGACATTTTCCTTGGCAAGTACAAGGACCAGCCTTATGACTTGCCTTCCCGCAGCTTTCTGTCTCCCACGTCTTTGTAAGTGTCATGTGTCCTGAGCCTGCTGGCCTCAGGGTGCTCTAGATGTGGGAAGAGGAATAACATCTTCCTACAGTGTGTTTTGTCTCTGGGACATTCTCTGTATTTTTTTATTGTTCCTTCTGTATTTTTACCTCTCAATTACACTGCCTTGCAAGGGTTATTAAGAGGAAGGATGGCACTGGGCTGGCCTAGGATTAGTGTTCCAGTCCAGTACTGGTGAAGCCCCTGTGTGCAAGCTGAGAGAAACTTGATTTACACTGATTTGGATCCTTTGCCCCGGATTTGTCTGTCTTTCTGTTACACATGACAGAAAATAGCCCTGACTCTCTTCCCTTTCTTGCCTGTTCTGTTCAAACAGAATTAAAGCAGTATATCAGCTTATTGGCCTAATCTATTTCTCCAAGAAATCTCTTCTGATGGATATGGGGAATGAAATTAATTCTGAAAAGGTTAAGACTCAAAACTCTTCTCTGTGTGTGAAACACTGGAAAATCAGGCTTTTGACAGATGTACACTAAAGGATAAAATAGAATATTCCTTAGGATTTGGAAGGAGACATGCAATATTGTTACATAAAGCAAAGAGAAATCTCCATAGGGGATTGAATCGCCTAAGGTCTGTCCTTCAGTTTTAATGGAGGGTGTGGTTGATGTGAATGAGTGCTAATGGCTTGTGCTAATGGGCATGATGTTGGTACTGAAATAAAATGACCATCTGATGGTGCTTCAGAACATTTTGAAAAGCTGCTTGACAATGTCTGTCCCTGTCTGCGGTATGGCAGAAATAACAAGTTGTATGTAAAATCATCTGGTTCGTAAGACAGTTTTGAAGGCTCGGAGATGAGCTTTGTGCTTTCTGCTCTCTGATGCCTACATCAAGACAGGCACACTGGCAGAGCACAGCACTGTATAATAAGCTACACTGCTATAAGTGACCGCTGCCCTATAGTTAGACAATTTGGCATATTTGTTATACACGTTCCATTAAGAAATGAAAATGAACATTTATTTTTTGCATGGTTTGGATACCTCAGTTGCAATGTATATTTCTAGCATCTTCACAGGAGTGTTACAGGTCATCTTGAAAAAGTGCAATAAAATAACTGTATCAGCAGGTAGTAACAATTAACCTCTTCCCTCTCTCTGTATTTCTTCAGTACTTCTAATTTAGGCAAAATGTGCTTACCTCAAATTATAGGCAGGATATATATTGTAAATGTATTATACATATGCAAATTGCATATATGTACACGTTGCAAATCCTATGGCTACCCTTCTCACCTCCTCTGAGAGAGCAGCTCTCAACAAGCTTAAGTTCTTTCACAAGAAGTTCAAGCAGGGCATCAGTTGGCACTTACTGTAGGTATGACAGACACATCCTGTTCTACAGACATGATGCGAGTGCTGCATTTTGAACTATTTGCAGTAATGATGATGCAAGGAGGAAGGATGGTTTTGAAAATGCTAAAACAAATACAAATTCTGAATCTTTCCTTTGTCAAGTGGAGGTGTCAGATAATATCGCATAGCTGGTGCTTGAAGACCAAACAGTGAAAATGATCCTGGCTGCTCATGGCATTGCTTGTGTGTGTTGCAGCTAAAGAGACCATCAGGGACCAGGAATTCTCATTGATTTAAAACAAATTTCTCCTGAGTGAGGCCTGATCTAATGGATGACAGCTCTATTCTACAGGTGAAGATGGATAAATTGTACATTAACTGTTCAACGGAGTTGTGATATGTATCGTGTTTGGATTAAACGTAAATGTTAATGGGTGTAAATTCTAGGTTTTCTTCTTGTCTAATGGGATGCCAGAAAAAGTCTGTATAGCTGTCCTTTTTGACATGGTGGGCATAGTTGGATTGTGTTATGTTCCACTTCAGCTTCCTCCTCTGTGGTGCTGGAGAGCCACAGGCTGGGTTGCCAGCAGCCGTGTTTGGGTCTTCTTTGGGAATTTCTGTGAATTTCCCCTGCTCACCTCTGCAAATCATTAATACTGTGCTCTTTTGAGTGATATTTTGGGGCATATAATTAACTTACATGCTGCTTTTTTTTTTTTTTCTTTTGTGAGATCTTAGAAAGTTTAGAAGTGGTGTAGAAGTTTAGAAGTAGAGTGCTTTAATAGAAATGCTGTGTTGCCCGGTGACTTGCTTTTCCTGTGGTGTTTAGCACATCTGACAGAACATGAATAACGTTTCCTCAGTTCTCAATTCCAGCCTGCCTGCTGCCTCTCATTACCTGTTTCTGTTTTACTTGGCTGCTAGCAGGGTAAGGTTTCCCTGAGAAGGGAGGGAGGACGGGTCCGATGGTGCACGTCAAACAGCAGTGTCCATTTGCCTTGGGCAGCCTCCATCTCCATTTGGGTAGGGGCTGTTTCTGCTGCTTGGACCTCCTGCTTTTCCCTCATCCCTTCTGCTCCTTGACCTGAGAGCTAAGGACACAGGGAGCTCATGGTACCTGCAGCAATGAAATGGTCATCTTGTTTTGACACTCTCTGGGGTTTGTCCCCCTCTGGTTTGTGAGTGCCTGGGACTGTTGTGTAGGCAAGGAGAGCCTGCAAAGGGAGCTGGGTGTTATTCAACGACGTGCTCCTGCAGAGCTGGCAGAACTTAGAGATGCAAAGGGTCTTCAGTGCAAACTGTGCCTTATGTGAGACTTGTTCATGTACTTGCAGTCTTCTTGGATCTTGCTCTAGTAAGAAAAGGGGACCATAGAAATACCACTTAAACAGCTGACCCTTAACTCCCAACTATAGTGCATGTGCTTTGCTGTGTTTCCCCTCAATTTGTGGTTTTTTTTTTTGGTTTTTTTTTTTGTTTGTTTTTTTTTGGTAAATTGATAAATGCACAAAATGAGTGCTGGCACAAAGCGGTGCTCACGTATGGGTGCCTTTGTGTTCCTCATGAATGGAGGAGCAGCTAACCCCGAACTGAGGGGGCTCAAGAGCTGTGGCACTGTTGTGCTGTGGGGTGGGCTTCAGAAAATGGAGGCTACTGGATTTTGGTCCATGACAGCTCTTCAGGGAAGGTCCTACAGCATAAGTAACTACAGGAAGCAGGATGTTTTGCAAGATGTCAAATTAAATGGTTTAATTGGTCCGGGTCTTAAAAGAAACCAGTCTTGTTTTCGGCACATAAAATGTGGTGTAACATCTGATTAGTTGAAGAGAAGGAGTTTACCTTCTGAACTCGTGATGCCATCCAAAGTGCTATAAGGGTCATAGTTCATGGAGGTGTGAATAGAAAACTTCTCTGGATACTGAGTACTCTTTTGGCATGCTAGCAAGCAGGAGAACCATTTGATTTGAAATACATTAATTTCTTGTTCACATGAGAAATCTTATGGTCAAATACAGCAAAATGTTCTTCAGTGCCTAGCTTTGTGGTGGGAATGACTCTAAACATGGAAATCTGCTATAGCTTGATTTTTCAGTATCAGTCCAGTTAGAATGATTTAACAAAAATTCCATTCTAACACTATTTTTGACTGAAAATGAGATCTTCATATTTGTTTTCACAAAAACCTTGTACATTTAATCAAAAAGCTGAACATCTGAAAAAAAGAACTAAAGAAAAAAAATATTTAAAATATCTTGCTATGAACTTTGTTGTTTTGTGTTAGCATTTTTCTGTAAGGAATGAAATATTTTCCATAAAACACCAAGAGACTGACTTGGTATGGTCAAGGAAGGAGGGGGCAATACATGGTGCATCGTGGGAGACGTAGTTTAATCCAAGATGCCAAACTTAATCCAAGCTTAAAATTCTCAAGAGACGCCACAATAGAATTCCAAATAAAAGCTTTTTGTGTTTTAACCTAAAAAATACTGCTCTTTAGGGATGATAAACAATTTGTCAAGTCACTGAAACATTCAATAAAATGTTGTAGGATTTTCTTTCTGGATGGTAGCCTTGTGAACCCAGCCCAAGAAAGTCAGAACAAGTCCCCTCTGATTCATTCATTCATCATCTGTAAAGAACAACTGCAACTATGGGACAGTTGGTTAGTCTGTAGGTAATTCACAAATTAGAAGAGAATCCAGCTTTATCTCTAATATAGCTGTTTCAGCTTTGGCACCAGATTTTTATCAGTAAAATAAACAGACATGACTGAATTGTACATAGATTCAGTTGGCATTGAACTTTTAGAAAGTTCAGTTGTGCATCTGAAATATTGAAATTGAGACTACATCTCTGTTTTAAATACACACATTGGAAATGAAGTTGTAATGTGAGAAGATAACATTTTTATATAGTCATTTTTCTGGCTCTAGCTTTCAGTAGCTTTAAAGGTATTTTATAAATAAAGCGATCTAGTGTATTACAACATACAATTGTACATTTGGGACATGTAATACAAACCTTAATGAAAGTTCATGAGAATTTAATGTGCAGAAGTTATTTTTACTTCACAGTATCTTATCTGGTTTTAATTTTTTTCAAATTACAAAATGCAATTGGGCTGTCTTACGTACTAATTCTTTGCCAAATTTAATTTGTTTCCAAATTAAAGACATTTTTCAGTTACATTGTCACAAAAAGCATCTGAAACCATTAAGTTTTGTTATATTTTTAACTTTAAAACCTTAAGAATGTTGCCAATAGTGCTTTTTTTCCCAAATTTTGAGAAAATGATTTATCTCTGGGATAAAAGCTACCACAATAAGCCTATCTCTTTTTTTCCAGCCTGAGGGGTTTATTCTCATCTTGAATTAAAACCCCCATGTAACCGGGTGCTCTAATGAATGGGGGCTCGGGGCCAGAAATCCCAGTTTGATTGTTGGACCCAGCTGAAACAGGAGCAAGTGGTTACACAACCCAGCAGCTGCTGGGCTGAACATGGTGTGTCGGTGGGAAGGAGGCTCCTACTGTCGATCCCAAGGGAGGCAAATCCCTAGGGAGGAACATGGTCTCCCTTCTGCCCCAGATGGGCAGAACAATGCATTTTGTTGTTGCAATTTCAACGTTTGCCCTGTTTTTTTTGGAAGAGGAATAAGACTGGGTCCAGGACACACACGGGGTGGTGGTGGTGAGCGCTGGTGAAAGGTGTGCCGTTCTTGTGAGCAAGACTGAATGGAGGCAGGCACCGAGGAGGAGCCGTGAAAACATGTGGAAAAGTAGAGGCATTGCAGAAAAGAGGAGCATAAATGGTAGGCAGTGGGACTTGTCCTAATGACGGCTCTTCTGTCATTTTGAAACATGAAAGAGTGATGACGGAAAAACTCTTGAGTGCCTGACGGCTGTGTCTTAGGCAAGCTTGCAGAGCCAGACTTGAGCTGCTCTCTCGCATCTCTAAAAGAGAACAACTCACCCCAAACTGGCAGTAGCCACCCAGGTTGTCCACGGGTGAGTTATGCAGCAGTAGGTGACTTCTGCAGTTGGCTGGTGCAACTTGTGAAACTTGCCTGGCTTTGGCAAGGAAGAAGCTGCACAGCTGTGGAGATAGCTGGAGTGGGATTGTCTGGTGGTTCAGATCATACAGCGTGCAGAAAGGCCTCAAGCTATTCTGGTTATAGCACTCTCATCTCACAATCTTCCTCAGCCTGACCCTTGTTCAAAGAAAAGAGAATTTATTTGTAAAGCTCGAGTCATACTTTTCCCTTTCTCCTCCTTCTTTAGCAGAGTGTATGCAATACTTGGGAGGGAACAGAGAGAAGGGAAAGAACTGACTGTAAAAAATTAATACATCCTCACGGTGCACTTGGGAGACCTCTGATCGTGCCTTCCTCTGACTTGCTCAAGACGGAAGGGCGTGAAAGGGACACTGGGCTCCTGGGGCAAACATAGCCCTGTGCTCTGGAGATAAAATGATAAGGAGTACACAGCTGCCTGTTGGGGAAGCCATTCCTGTCTGAGAAAGTAATAGAGGCTCTGGGAAACAGCAGGTCATGTCAGCATCTGTCATGCTACACTGGTGTAGATGAGAGAAGATCTGACCCTCACTTTAGAACGAGTACACATGTATGTGCTCTGGATCAGGGAGCATGTTTTGCACTGCTTGTTAATAAGGCACATACTATGGAGTCCTTGCCAGAAAGGCAGGAAGGTGTATGTGCCCACTCAACAGTCAGGTTCAAATTCTTCTCTCCTTAGGTACCTAAAAGTAGTTCAGTACAGTTACTCCAGCAGGGTTACTCAATACTGAGTTTAGCTTTGGTCAAGATTCTCCGCACGGCTAGAGTCTTAATTTTAACTCCCCAATAGAGAATGCCGCATGGTTGATTTTCCACCTGATTTTGGTGGGGAAAGGAAAATCTTTTGCAGAAGCTGGGAGAAATGTAGCATTCAAGTTTTTTGACATCACGTTTCCTTCAAAGCAGGCAGAGGAAGTGCTTAATTATTTGGAAACTCATTTGGCAGGGTCTTCCCAGTGCTATGCTGTTTAATGCATCAGCCCTCACACTTAAATACTTTAGGGCTCACTTAAAGTTTTTGATTACACCTGAGATGGTTCACAGAAGTTGTTTTGACAGGGCCTAATTTTCTGTTACTAAGCTGCCTGATTTTTTTCTAATGAAGAGTTTAAACCCTAGTCAAAACAATTTTTCAATCTCTAAGCCTACAGTTGTTCCTAACAGGGTAAGCGTTCACTAAGCTTATGCTGCCTGTCAAGAGGAGCCCGGTGTGTTTGAATGGTATATTTAATGTTATTTCGGAACATGATTGCAAGTGACGTCACCTTTTGACAAAGTTGGGGAGATGTATAGTAGTGTTGTACTGATCGTAGTCTTATTCAAATTAATCCCAAAATAATTGGAGTAACAATGCATAATCAACAAACTGCTAAATACATTAAGTCCTACTATTTTCTGTTGAATTTATTCCAGCTAGGGGAAGAGCGCCATGTGTTTTTTGGCAGTAGCTTGTCTGGAAAATTAAATAAGTGAAACTATACTCTCACGGAGAAGGGGATGGAGGACAGTTTTGGGACCTCAGATTTCATAATGCACTACTTTAAGAAACTGGAGGCTCAGTGCTCATTTTGAGAACAACAAGCTTTTGTAAGTTTTCTGTTTTGGTATGTAAGGTGTAACCTCCTACTGAAGTTAAAGCTGAAGTGAAGTTTGCAGCCCATGGGGCAAAGCGTTTATCAAATAGCCTTGGTAAACCACTGTCCGGTCTGCAGCTGTCTGTAGTTGCAGAGTTCTTTCTTCTCCAGACTTTTCTAAACCTCAGGAGATGGGGTCATAAGAATTGTGGCATTCTGGGGATGTTGGTTTTAGCATCACTTAAATATGACAGAAATTCATTGCAGTTGTCTATCTTATTTTAAAAAATGTTAATGAATAATAATTTAAAGAATTATGTGATACTGTTCATTTAAAAAGTATGAGGTTGCTTAGCTGGGTTATTATACAGTACAGTGCTTGTTTTGAAAAGATTTAGTATGTGAGCCTGCTGAATGTTTAGGCATATTCAGCAATGCACATACACAATGCTGCTATTTTCATTAACAGAAGGCTCACTTGACACGACACACTCCAGTGTTACCTTCCTGAGACACAGATTTAGACGGCTTTGAAAACTCCTCTCAGGGTTTGATGTCTACTATGTACATAAGAGAAAGAGCCAGATTACAAAAAAAACACTGATAGATATCTTTCCAGGGGATCTTGGCAAGAGTCGCTGCTATCACCTATACTGTTTCCGATATCACTTGCATCCATTGCAACAACCTGTCAAAACAGGTGTATTTGTAGGCCTTGAGGGACTGAAACAAGAAATCAAACAATTTGCGTAGCATCTTTCGTCCAAGTTCCCAAGGTCTGAGGCTCAAAGGATTTTGATATGTTTCCAGGGATTACTTAGCTGTGCTGGGTACTTCTAAGTTCTCTTTAGCAAGCTCCTGCTGCTGTACTAGGTCTTGGAATTAGAAAAAAATGGTCTCTCTTTTAACAAGGAAATCATAAGCAAAATGCTAGTTGGCTTCAGAAAAACTCACACAAATATTTAAATCCACCTCAGAGAAAACTGGGACGAGATCTCACTGAACATTACTAATTCAGGTGAATTAAGAAGCAGTGCATGAGTGTGATTAATTAGAACCACTTTGCTTAAAAGAAAAAGTATGAGCCCTGTGCTAAGATATTTTTTCACGCTCTGCCTTGGCACTAATTAAGTTGTAGGGTGCTAGAGACTGCCTACTCATCATAATGGCCTGGAACAGTTAATGGGGTTGAGCTCTGGAAGAGGAAGAATCCCACTAATTGTGCAATCCTCCTGGCACTGGGGTTTGGCAGGAAGTCCTCACAGTGAACCTACGCTGGGTGTGCCGCCCTTTGTAGAGGGTGATGCACAGCTTCATGTGCCTGAGGCTGCAAGAAATAATAATTTTCAGCAGTGAGTGAGCTTGAATGCATAACTTTTCGGGGCTAACATGACAGTCATGTCTTTTTAGGAGATTTATGTTTACTGTATTGCAGCATCCCACTTCTCCAAAAATTTCCAGCAGTGATGGTGATGAGTGATAAGAAGATACAGTAAAACAAGCTGAGTTAATGGATGTAGTCCTAGGACTATAAAGGATTTCTTTAAAGGTGAAGTGCACAGGAAAGGAATATTTTTCACTTAGTTTTAAAGAGAGAGATTAATGGAAGTTCAGGGAGGGAGTATTCAGCTGGATCAATACTTGAAGAAGGTGCCTCTTTTGGCATAATCCCACATGAAAATAGTGGACCATGATAAGGGCATTTCAATTCATAGCTTTGTCAGGACATTATTAAGTGGGAAGTAAAGTGACTCAAGTGTTCAACGCACAGGTTACTAAGGGACGGCAGATCATCATCCAGAGAGTAAAGAAATTGAAATGCAGATCTACATTGTTTATGAAATGGCTGTGACAAGACAGGTAACTTAATCTTTGGAGATGTTATTTCCATAAACCCCGTTCTCAAGAAAGCTGCATGAACAGCTCTCTTACTGTTGTGAATAGGGAATTGTTCTCTCCTTCCCTTCTTTACATCAAGCAATCACCTTGCAACCTTGTTGGCATTTGCTCCAAGAAAAAAAATGATCAAAAGTTTTCTGCTGGCTACAAGCCCTCCACCCTTTGGAAATGTTCTTTTGACCATGAGCAATATTTTAGTGGTTTATTTAATCAATTGTAGCAAAAATTTCAAATGGGAGAAGTTCTGGTTGTATGTGAGAGAAACAAAACGTGCTTTCCTGGGGAAGTGTGTACTCTTCCACAAAATCTGGTGGCATGGAGACTGGGAAACTGTGTCCAGAGCTGGTGTTTTTGTGCCAGCTGCAGTCTCAACTGCAAAACTACTGGATCTGGCTGGTAGTACCAAGACTTTCATGTCCCTTCGCACCCCCCATCCCCCTCTTTAAACTTGCTGTCAGACATGTTGTCTTCTACCTTTGTCCAGCAGCTCCTTGTTTTTGCCCAATATTTTCCAAATTCCAGGCCTTTCAGTTAAGTGCGTGCAACATTGTGATGAATGACAAAAATATTTCTTTTGGAGAGTTTACTTCTACCAAGGATGATGGTCTTTATATCATGGGAAGGAAGTAGATTTTGTCTTTTGTTTGTTCAGTTTGCCAGGCAGCTCTTTGAACAAATCTTGAAAAATGAATGTGACTACAAAGTAATTTTTTTTTCTTTTTCTTTTTGAGAGGCCCTCTCCTGCATTTGTCATTGTAGGCTGTAAGTCACAAGAGAGCTCTCTTCCTAAGTGGGTTTTCAGTAGAGTGAAGAGAATTGGTTTGCACTATTGTAGCTGGCTGACGATCTTTTCTTTTACATTATTGGAAATATCAAGGGTTCAGGGAATATTCACTGTATCAGCAGCCTTGCGTCTAATGAGGTTGTTTGGACTCTTGTTCTCTGAGCTGGAGTAAAACCTTTGAAACACATTAACCACAATTTGATTGAAAAGTGGGGGAGGGTTTTTAACAGTGAACTTTAAGTAAACTGCATCTTTTTGAATTTCCTGGGCAGCTGCCTTTCTCTCTTTGATGTACCATGCCTGGTGATGCTGTTAATGAAATGCATAATTATGTGTTATATAATAAAACAGAGCTAACACGAAGGTGGCTAATAGATTATAATGATGTGGAGGCCTGAGAAACTCAGGACCATGGGGGTTGTTGAAAAGTGCCTCTGGCGACAAAGAAGATTTTTAAAGAGGTTTGAATAACTGTGCTAATAAATTAATTGTGGTCTGCGTGCGTGTGTGTGTAAACGACATTTTTTCAAGATTTTGTATATAGAGAGAATATTGAAAAAAAATAGGTGCAATTTACTAGGCTGCTGATGTATGAAGTGTCAGTGCCGAGTGCTTCCAGCGCCTATTAGCGCTGCTGGCTTTGCATAGACGGGTGCCCTAGGCAAAGACATTTTTGGCACAGTCTGCTGCACCCGTAGGATCAAAAGGAAAGAAAAAATAAAATCTGGCAATATGCACAGAGAGTGAATTGCATCCTAAAGAGCAGCCCCTAAAATGCAGGCTTGGAATGAATATCAATAAACGAAACATCACGTTTAATGGCTGAAGAGTTGTAGGTGTTTGGTGGCTGACCCCAACTTCCCTCCCTCCTTTCTCTGCTTTTGTCACCTTTATTTTATCTCTCCCTCTGTAACACTGTTTAATTTGTTCCTTTCTTTAGTTACTGGTTTGAACATCTAGGTATTTTTAAAGGAGAGGCTGCATAACCCTCCAGCCCTGGACCACATGGGCTCCTCTTGGTGCCGGGATATGGCTGGGCTTGCTTGGCTGCTCTTCTGGGCTTAGGAGGGCCTGTCTGCCGGGAGAATTAACATGCAGGGAGCTCCAGTGTGAATTTACAGCCTGCTAGTTAGTTGGCACTGATTCCCAGGGTGGATGCTTCTAGTACCTACTAAGAGTATTTTTGTGCAGGTTAGCTTTTTTTTTTTCTTTTTGCATGAGTTAGGCAGGCTCTTTTTTGAAGGTGAAGTATGTTGTTTTTCATTTCCCGAGCACAAGGGTATCCAAATGGGCAGTCAGTGCGGAGTAGCTAATACGCAGTAAATTCACACCCAAGCTCACAGCGCGCTAACTTCCTCATGCAGCCAAGTCCCGAGGCTCTGCGCTTTGTCTCTCTCGGCAGGGAGCAGATGGCCCTTCTTTAAACAGGGAGTACTAATAAAGCCTTATGAAGTGCGCATATATGTGTGTGTACAGGTTTGTGTGTGTCCATATGTTTATATAAGATGACTTGAATCTATCACAGTTCTTGGATTAGTTTAGACTTCCTTAATTTTTATCATACCAAACATACCCCAAGGAGAACTTTGCTGCTGCGTTGCCATCATCCTTGTCATTAACAGTCGTAGTTTTTAGCTACAGGTTTTGGGCAGATTTCGATGCATTCTTCCTTTTTTTTCAGTGCTAAGAGTGGCATACTTTTTCTCTTATATGACCGACTGCACCTTTCATGTGTGAATTTTTCTTTGTTGCTTCTCTTCCTCAGCATTTCTGATTTGATCTCTGGAGTTTATTCTTGTATTTGCTATGCTTCTACAGTTAACAAATATTCTCGTACGACTTGAGAACCCCCAGTAAGAAGGAAATAAGGTTTTCTCTAGCTGTCCAAATCACTTGGTGTGAAATCAAGTCAATTTTTTAATAAAACTTTTGCTTTAGACTGGGCTTTATAAATAACTTGATCTCTAATTAGTGGACAGATTTACCTTAAGCTCTTATGATGGGTTAAATTTTCATGCAAAGTTTTCTTGAAATTTTAGACATCATTTTGTCTGTTTTCCATGCTCATGCTTCAAATGTATCATTGATTTCTAAGTAAGTCATCTACAGATTTGCTTTATGTTTTTGCTCTAGTATTGCCTATTTCCAAGAAAATTTCATATCACAAAAATCAACTCTCCAGTTTCCATCTGTACAGTTGTCCTGAACTCTCACTATCAGCTCTATTTTGGCCAAAGTTTATAGTTACTTACAGACAAAAGATATTGCTCAAATTGCTTTTAACACGTCTTTCTTTAATGACCTCAGCCATACTAGCCTGCCAAAGATAAACAGCATTTTTCCTCGGCAGGCGTTAACTTTTGGAGGAAGTGAAGTTCAACACTGAACCCAGAGGCACTTGCTCTGAGCATTCAATGTGCTGTTGTAGAGAGGAGCCATGCCTGCCCACATCCCAGCACTCAGGAGGGCTGCAGGGCTGGGGAAAATCAACACAAGCCTCAGAGTTTCTCAATAGCAGATGTAAAATGCTGCTGAACGTTTGCAACAATAAAGGATGAGGGCCCGGGACAGGCCAACTTGACTGTTCCCGCTAGAGGATGGGAGGGTTGGAGGAAGGGATAAAAGGGGATGAAACAATAAGGATGGGAGCCTGGAAAGCCAGGCTCTGGTTCTTGCTGTTTCTTGCTGTTCTGCAAATATTCTGTATAGGTTAAAGCAATCACTTGAGAGTGATTTTTAGAGTTTGAATTTCAAGAGTTTTTAAATTCAGAGTGTTTTACAGCTTTTTAGAGTGTTTTTAGATTAATTTTTAATGCTTGTTTTATTCCAGAAGAGTTCCCCATAGCAAGATACTTAAAAAAACCCCCTTAAACGGAATCCACAATAAAGGAGTCTCCATCTGTGTGAATGAGTTGTGGCAGATATGATGAAGCAATTCTTAAAATCCTGCAGTTGCTGTTTTCCTTTCGACTGACATGTTCCTGGTGTTTTAAAATAAAACAGTTGAATACGAGGTTTAAAGAGACATTCAAAGAATGCTGTGGTGTTATTAGAAATCCCTGGCTATGTCCAAGCAGAGAGGACAGTGGCATGACCCTGTCGTACGGGGCTGACCATGCCGTATGAGTCCTTTGTTGGGATATACTGTAAATAATCCTGGATGTTACCTTTCCAAATCCAGAATAGAGAGAGAAAGAGGGTGCAAGTATAAGCCTGAATAAATTTGCTACAGCTTATCAGGCAGAAATGTGTTTATTGGCATTCTTTGAATGTAGATTCTTGCAGTACTTAACAATCTCTAGCTAATGAGGTCTATTAAATGGCAGTGTGCTGCAATTCACTTTGTCTGAACTGGAGAGAAGTTTCTGAGCAAAAGCCTCTTAGTCTTACAAGGAAAGTTTGCATATTTAATCCCAGCATAATTGCTAATGAATATCTCTTTTTAATAGGATGCAATTGTAGGGTAAATAGTGGGAAGTGAAAGGAGATAGCAGCTTTTACTAAAAAGTCTCATTAAGTTTTTTTTTTTCTGCACAGACTATTTCTGTGCAGTCATTTTCACCATGAAAAATATTTGACTTGGTTGTGAATTGGGCATAAGCAGTATTAAATGAATTCACATTACTCTCTACATTGTGTACGAGGATTCACTCTGAATCCTTTATTCAAAGGCAGTTGTATTGCTGTGCTCTGTTAAGTCACTGCCCCTAGAGCTGTTAGACGTTTGCAGTAGTAGATCAAGTGAACGCAGTCTACCTTTGAGATGCAGTGAACTAACAATACTGTAACGTGTCCAGCTGTGGAGGAAAAACCAAATAACTGAAGGACGATGACGTATTAAAACATGCTACATTGCCACTCATCTGACCAAAGTTCAGGTATAGTTAGATAAGACCTTTTAGGTGAGATACCATAACCTGTGCATATACGCTATTTGTCTACAACTGGTGCTGCAGTGCAACTTTTACAGATTTGTGGTCATGGGGACCAGGATGCCTGCACCATGCCTTGTACTGCTGCACGTTGTTCAGCACGGTAACTCTGTGATGTTCCTGCTGCTTGATCTCCTGAGCTGGACTTCTGTTGAAAGCTTCTTGTTCCCTTTTCTGGCATCCTTTAAGACAATGTTTGTACAAGGAGCTTGTTCTGTCAGGAAGCAGTATGGGAAAACAATTTTATATCTCCTGAGCTCAGCAAGACAGAAAAAATATTTGGATTTGTTTGCATTTTTTAATATTTGTCACAATGCCAAGTTATTTTAAGCAATCTGGCTACTCCATCTCTACTTACCCTCCTCTGATACTTCAAAATTATCACAAGCCACCTGAAATATGGGAATCAGATGTGAGTTTTAATCTAAGTGCAGTGCTTCAAGCTGATGGGAACGGGAGGGGGAGCTGTCACTGCACCAGCCAAGACTCTCTGGTGGAAGTGTTGATTGATTACCTATCCCTGGGAAAGGAGGGAGAGCGCCCTTCCACTTTTAGCAGACTGAATTGCTTCCCGTTCCCTTGTGAAAGAAGTAGGTAGTCTATTCCCTGGACCATTGCTGTTGTCTCCAGGTATTTGAAAAAATGGAAAGTCCTTTGTTCTCTTTTCTCCTTAGGTAGAGATCACAAATGATGTCCAGTCCTTGCTACTGATAATGCTGGCTGTCATGGTGGCCAAGATGGTTGGTGACTCGTTCAACACGTCTCTGTACAGTTCCCTCCTGAAACTGAAATGCATTCCCTACTTGGACGTGGAGCCTTTTTTTGGTCACAGGAGAAAATAGTGAGATCTCTAATGCTGCTGATCTGTAAGTTTTCTGTATCAGAAGATACAGAAAGATCTAAAATTTTTCTGTATCATGAGACTATGTGGGTTCTCTGAGACCTGGAGCTTGAAGGGACAAAGTAGTAAAAGGAGACCCTTATTCTGGACAACATCCCTACAGTGTAATGTGCTGTACAAATAGAACAAAAGAGATTCCCTTTCTCTTCAAGTTTATGGTAGGATCTGAATTACAGCTGTCATCAGAATCCTGAGAGCAGTAAGTGCTCTATAATGCCCAGTTAGATGCTGTTTATTAGTGGTCCAGTTGGTCCAATGGAGAATCTAGTAGAGATTTTCACAGACAATTGTGATTATTTCTTGTGAGTAGATGCCATAGAGCAGAGACAACAGAGTATGTAGAGTCCCTTATGGTGGAGTTTGCCTTCTGGATGACTAGTCTGGACTTCCTGTGTGTTTGGTACCACAACATTTACGTTTTCAGGCAGTGATTCCTGCCATCCAAGGATAGCAATTTAAGACAGGTAGGATGAATTATCTTCTGGAAGTGCCTCCATTGACTATAGACTAAATAAATAGCTTGGAAAAAAGTTATGGGTTTTATTTTTTAACTTATATTGATCCAACCTCTCCTATGTGTCTTCCAGTGTGTGAACCAGTATCCAAAACTTCAGTCTCTTTACGGGCATTTATAACTAGTAATAAATTAAACTTTCTCTTCTAAATGTAGATTCTGGGTCTATATTTATCTGTCAGTAGTGTGATCTCTGTACTACTGTATTCTATAAAATAATTAGCAGAAATGCTCATTCTTATAAAGATATTCTCTAGGAATGAATTAGGTAATGTGGTGAAGAAATAGAAGGAACAATTAGTTTGCTTATTCACCATAGAAAGACTTTTTGTTTTCCTTAAGGCATATTTGGGTAGTATATATCCCCAGCCAAAGCAATTTGCAGGACACTGTAGCTGTCATTTCTCCCAGTATTGAGGTCTACTGGACAATCTTTTAGTTTCAAATGACCCTTTAGAAGAATAAAATATTGGTGACTCGTTCTGTCCACACTTTATCACTTTCTTCCAAATGTAGCCATATCTGAAAGTTTTTAGCAGGCACATTGAATGCTGGGTATAATCTAACTGTATTTGACATGAGAGGAAAAAGAGCCAGCAATGTGGTAGAGCCAGCAATGTGGTAGGAGGAAATAAAAACAATCTGTGACATTATGGATGATTTCTATATGTACCATGGCAGATAAAACAGAGTGGAAGAAGTAATAAAGTTTCCCATGGTATTCCAGTTAGATGACAAGTCCATGGAAAGAATTATAGCTGCTTTCCTGGTTCAGAGTGAGGTCCTATTCACTTGAAGGACAAATATATATATTTTTATGTATATATAAAATTTCATTTCCCTCCCACTCCTTTCCCTTTCCTCTCCAGGAACATTAAAGAAAGTTTCTGGGTAACTAGGTCACAGAATATACTGATATTCTAAAGCAAAATACATAGTATCACAACTTGGTAAAGATTTTATAGCTAGACACTTTACAGGCTGCCAAGTTTTATTCTAAATCCTTTTAGACATAGACTGAATAGGCTGATACACATTTGAGCCGGCAGATATAGTTGCTAAGCCACTCTCCATCATATTTGAAAAGTCTTGGCAGTCAGGTGAAGTCCTCAGTGAATGGAAAAAGGGAAATATTACACCCATTTTTAAAAAGGATAAAAAGGAGGACCCCAGGAACTACCAACCAGTCAGCCTCACTTTTGTGGCCAGTAAGATCACAGAACAGATCCTGCTGGAAGCTATGTCAAGGCATTTGGAAGACAGGAAGGTGATTCAAGACAGCCAATATGCCTTCACAAAAGGCAAATCATGCCTGACTAATCTAGTGGCCTTTTATGATAGAGTGACTGCATCTGTGAACAAGGCAAGAGCTATGGATGTCATCTACTTGGACTTCTGTAAGGCTTTTGATACAGACCCATACAACATCCTTTTAGCTAAATTGGAGAGATGTGGGTTTGATGGAAAAGGAATTAGCTGGGTGGCTGCATCTGAAGAGTTGCAGTCAATGGCTCAATGTTGGTAAAGATTTTATAGCTAGACACTTTACAGGCTGCCAAGTTTTATTCTAAATCCTTTTAGACATAGACTGAATAGGCTGATACACATTTGAGCCGGCAGATATAGTTGCTAAGCCACTCTCCATCATATTTGAAAAGTCTTGGCAGTCAGGTGAAGTCCTCAGTGAATGGAAAAAGGGAAATATTACACCCATTTTTAAAAAGGATAAAAAGGAGGACCCCAGGAACTACCAACCAGTCAGCCTCACTTTTGTGGCCAGTAAGATCACAGAACAGATCCTGCTGGAAGCTATGTCAAGGCATTTGGAAGACAGGAAGGTGATTCAAGACAGCCAATATGCCTTCACAAAAGGCAAATCATGCCTGACTAATCTAGTGGCCTTTTATGATAGAGTGACTGCATCTGTGAACAAGGCAAGAGCTATGGATGTCATCTACTTGGACTTCTGTAAGGCTTTTGATACAGACCCATACAACATCCTTTTAGCTAAATTGGAGAGATGTGGGTTTGATGGAAAAGGAATTAGCTGGGTGGCTGCATCTGAAGAGTTGCAGTCAATGGCTCAATGTCTGAATGGACATCAGTAGCAAGTGGGGTGTCTCAGGGGTCATTGACAGTCTTGAGGAGTGGGCCATTGTGAACATCATGAAGTTCAACAAGTCCTGCACTTGCACTGGGGCAATCACCAGTACCAGTACAGACAGCGTAATGAATGGATTGCGAACAGCCCTGCAGACTTGGGGATATTGGTAGATGAAAAATTAGATATGATCTGACAATATGTAATTGCATCCCAGAAAGCCAATCATATCCTGGGCTGCATAAAAAGAATTACGGTCAGCAGGTTGAGGAGGGTAATTCTCTCCCTTTGCTCTTGTGAGACCCCACCTGGAGTACTGCATCAAGCTCTGGGGTCCTCAGTACAAGAAAGACGTGGACCTTTTAGAGTGGGTGCAGAGGAGAGCCATGAAAATGATCAGAGGGCTGGAACACCTCTCCTGTGAAGAAAGGCTGAGAGAGTTGTAGTTGTTCAGCCTGGAGAAGAGAAGGCTCTGGGAAGTCCTTATCGCAGCTTTTCAATACCTAAAGGAGGCTTACAGGAAAGATGGAGAGAGTCTTTTTACCAGGGCCTGTAGTGATAGGACAAGGGGCAACAGTTTTAAACTAAAAGATAGGTTTAGATTGGACATAAGGAAAACATTTATTATGAGAAGGGTGGTGAGACAGTGGAACAGGTTAACCTGAGAAGCTGTGAACGCCCCATCCCTGGAATTTTCAAGGTCAGATTGGACAGGGCTTTGAGCAACCTGGTCTAGTGAAAGATGTCCCTGCCCATGGCGGGGGGGGTTGGAACTAGATGGTCATTGAAGTTTCCTTCCAACACAAACCATTCTATGGCCCTGTGGTTGTATGGCACTGGCACTACAGAGACTGGCTGGTCTCTCCAGCATACTTGGATGCTCTGTTACCTCGTTATCCCCTCAAACAAATGAAGCTTTACTGTTCAGCCACCTTAGACCTCCAGGATTTGGACTGATCCCTAGATCTGTCTTGTAGCTTGGGCATTCCAAACCCTGAATATTGACTGAAGGGAGCTCTGGATTTATAATATGACTCTTAAAGTAAAAAATGTTGTAATTGAAACAGATCATGAAGCATAACACGCAGTCTTTGTAAGAATGCAAAAACCAAGATCCTATTACTTTGCCTAGCATGAGAAATGCACAGATTAAGACAAGACAGTTAAAAAAAAAAAATTAGTCTCTGTTGTCTCATGTTTCCTTATCTCTGTTTCCTCATCACTTCTGAGCATCCTTGAAACTTGAGTCAAAATTCTACAGAAAGGTACTTGGCCATGACTTTTCTTTCCATGTATTTTCTGTGTGGACCAAGATTTCTCATTTGTTGTCTCTCTGACTGGTCCTGCAGCTAACAAGATGCTGTGGGAGCCTGCCTATTTGTGTCTCTAGTCTTTCTTTTATCTCGGAGTTACCACCCAGAATATGTGAGGCTGTGCTGTTTTTAAGTTCTACTTGTTTGCTACACTTTGGGAGTATTTTTATCTTCAAATGCCTATGCCCAGATGTCATTTTGCACAGGCTATCCTCTTTCTCTGGTTGTGTCAGCTTGGCTGAGGTTTGGCAATATTATCATTGCTCTGGGAAAGTGTAGGTAACGATTACGTGTGTGGCAGGTTCTACATCTTCTTTGTTCAATATTAATTATTCCATAAGATCACAAGATGTATAAACTGTGCATTGCTGGATTCCCCAAATCGTAACAGGGACAGGGGTCAGCTGTGTGGGAACTGGTAGCTAGCATGTATTTATAAACAGGTGATAAATTGTACTTGTGTATGCAGAGTGAAAGATTTGGATAACTAACAGGTTGCTTAAATGCTATAGAAATACCACATAAATTGGGATCCTTCTTCAACTGAAACGGAAAAGCCTTTGGAAAACAGTGCTTCACTGGGACGAAAAATGAGAAACTCAAGAGAACGCATGTTTGTAGGTCCTCAGCACTCGTACAGCAGTATGAGAGAGAAAGTGTGGATCTTCTCTTTCCCAGTTCTTCATCAATGTTATACTCACTGTATTCAATCATTTGTTGATTCCTCTTACAGGGATGGGTAACATTCCCAGACACTGAACTGAGAAGAGAAAATAGCCTTTACTTGAACAAGGTGTTGGGGTGGCGTTAAGGTCCAGATCCACAAAAGAATGTAACTCCTACCTGCTGCAGAAATGAGTGGGTACATTAAGAAGCTAAATTATGTACGTGCTCACTGTGAAGACATCTTTATAAATACTGTTATATATGAAACTGGTGGAAGTGAGACCTAGATCCTCAGTGGCATTTCACTACCTAATTTGTATTCAGGTACTGGCATCTCTGGATGCTTTTCTGTCCATGGAGCAGAGAGGCTTGATATTTGTTTTCTTAATACTAATTTTTTGGAACCTCGTTGATCACCCTGCCTGTTGTATTCTGTGCCCTGGGTGATAAGGCTCCAAACACAGCTGTATCCAGTACTGGGCTGCTACGGTGTACCACGATTTCCAGCTACATTGCACACCACTGTAAACACCCCCCTTATAAAATCTGGTTCACTGGAACACTCAAAGCTGCTGGCTGCCAGGGAATGTTCTTTAATGAGGGTAAGAAGTACTTGAACACAACTACGACTTGGCAACCCTTCCGGCTTTTTATAAGCTACTATACACTTCAGAGAGAAAATATCTTAGAGGCTACTTTTTAATGGGACAAGTTTACTTAAGAGCTGAGTGGAGTTGGTGCCAGTAGTTCTGTTTTGTTCTAGCTTAATATTAGCCTTGTCAAAGTTCTCCTGGGTGTTTCTGTATTGCATACCGTATAAAGCTGGTTTTGGGAGCCAAGAATTTTGGCTGGAATATATATTATAGTGGTCTCATTATATTTTTTTTAAAGCATATCAGAGGTGGCCCTATTCTAAAGATCCACAGAACAAGACTGATTTTTTTTTTTTTTTCTTTCTCCCTTCTAGTTTTGTCTTAGCCCACACTGCAGACATTGGATCCAGAATTTGGGCCAACCCAATTTTGAGGTTTATTTGGGATCCAAGGTCCTGGTTTGGCCTGTTATAAAATTTGGGGTAATTAGCAAACTTTTTAGATGAGGCTTTGGATTTTGAAAATCACCAGACTTTGGTGGGGAAGGGGAGTGGTTTTGGTTTGGGCCTAGACTAGCAACTACCTTAAGATTCCTTACCCATCTTGCTGACACAAGTGTTCATTCAAAGACAGCTTACCAAGATGCACGTGGTGCATCCCGTCTTGCCTCTTTGAGAAGCCGGTGTGTTTCATGGCTGCTTGGCGCTTTCATCCTGAGACGCATCATTAGGGGGTGGACTTGGCAATGTTTTCACATCAGAGGGCATCCAGCCCATCTTTTGTAGAGTGTTTGCGGTGGAAGCTGGATCCTGTTCTGGCTGCACAAAGGAAAAAGGGAGCTGCTGTAACAAGGCCATGCTTTGTCTGGGGAGAAGCCTGACTGCTACAGAAGAGATGGAGGGAAGGTGTTGAGATGTGGGTGAGATTTATTAAAATTACATTTGGGCTTTAAGTTGCCTCTATGTCAGGCTTAAGCAAACATGGCAAAGAATCATTTTTAGTGCCTTTTTTTGCCTATTCTCCTGTGTTGGGTTTTCAGTTTAGTGTGATCCCATTACCTGAGAAGCAATTATATGGAGCCATAAACAACCTGTCAAAAAAACTATGTCAGAGTCCTTCATGCGCGTGGAAGAACAGCAGCACAGCCTTGCCTTGTTTATAACGTGGGGTTGGTGGTGCCCATGTGGGATGGGTGAAAGGACTTATTGTTCCCTTCTGCCCCTGCACCAGCTGATGCAGACCTCTTGGGAAAGTCCAGCCTGTCTCCCTTTGCAGTCCTTTTAAACCTGGGAAGAGGCTGATACTAGCTCGCTTCACTGTGTTCGGGCCTTCAGATTGTTCTTTGGCTCCAGAACTGCTCCTAAAAAAGGTGAAGACTTGATGCTTATGAATCTGTGTCAAGAAGGCTGTCTTAATCCAAACATGAATGGAAGGTGACCTTCCAGCTGGGCAGAGTTACTGTGTACTGCTGTGTATTAACCTGAATATTGATGTTACTGATGTGTTTTTTGGTCTATGACAGGTGGTGATGAACAAGGCGACTTAGTTTTGTAGTTCTCAGGAGGTCTGTTTGTCTCTGTTTACAGGATTTTGGGGAAAAACAAGACTCGGTGGTAATGAGCGATCTACAAAAATGACCTAATGGGCCTTTTCAGCCTTAATATTCAGAGAGCAGGCACTGTTTTCTCAGATTTTTTTAATGATAAATTTCACCTCAAATTTCAAATTTAGTATGAAGTTATTTCAGTGTCCAAATTTGAATAACGTCTCTTAGGAAAAAAGTCACATGCAAACAGTGTAATCGTATTACTATGAATACTCAAATGAGATAGGAAGAGGAAGGCTATGTGGAGGGAAGGAGGAGACTGAGGAGGAGTGGCTGCTCTGTTTTTGGGTCTGCCCCATTTTGCTTATGGTGCTTTGGCCAAATCAATTTATTTTTCAATCGTCTCAGTTAAAGAAAGGAAAATAGTGCCTATATACCTCACATGGCTTTCAGTGTTTGTTGACTTTGCCAAGTATTTTCAAGTTCTTAAACAAAAGGCCTTTCATAAAGGCAAAATTTCTTGTGAAGTCTAGAAGATAATTTTTGACCTACTATAATTTTGTCTGTTTAATGAAGCTACTACCTAAAGGTACTACATGAATCAAAATGATTTTATTTATTTAGATTGGTAAAACCATATAATAATTCTGGTTGCGTTACTGTTTATTTTTAGAGCCGAGTCTGAACAACTAAAACAAATTACTCTTCCCATGCTACAGTGAATACCAGCAGATATAACTCTTCCTCCAACCTAAAATAAACCTTTCCTAGCCTTAGCTGTTCCCTTTCCTAAGATGTCCAGTAAGAGAGCTGGAGCCGGCACTGTGCCCTCAAGGTTAGGAGCTGCAGGCTTTCACAGAGCAGTGGATGAGGAGGGTCTTGGCCGAGAGGAGGGCTCATGGAGACCCAGCCAGCAGCACCTTTGCTAGAAAGGGCTAGAGGCTGAGTAACAGTTCGCTGCTGACCCTACTGCACTTGGAAGTGTATTGGTAGTTACTGCAGTCCTCGTAACCGCATACATACAATAGAAGCATGAATACAGAAGAATAATGGCAAGGATAGTGAAGATGAGCCAACAAGCTGTCTGACTGAAATCCTTGGAGGAGCTTGTAAATACTTTAATGTTTACACAGGGCCTGTATATTTGCACAATTATCTTTACATGAGCCTGAAACATTTTGCACTGGAATGTTTTCAGGCTTTAAGAAATTATATTTTCTGATATGTTTGAAAACTGCAGGATCAGCTTCTCTATCACCTTTTTTTTCATGAACAATTAAAGCTGGACCCCTCCCCATGCCAAATATGCAAAATGTAACTGGCACATCCTACCAAGATTATATATCGATTGTGATCATTGTGTGCTAAGAAGAAAAGGTTTTGAATTTACAAGTAAATGTTGTACTCTAAATTCTCAGATAGATGCAGCCACATGAGCTGCTTTTATTATAATTCAGAAGCAGTGAGAAAAATGGCTTTCCTGTAGCAAGATTTTTAAGAGAAACAAACTTGTAAGAAGTTTGAAAGACTTTGGTTTGGTGCAGTTGGTCAAAACCTTAGGGAGAAAGTTTGGAGGCATGAACAGGCAGATCATGGTGGGAGTTGGACTAGATGACCTTTAAAGGTCCCTTCTAACACAAACTATTCTATAATTCTATGATCAACTATAGTGAGTTTTGAAGCAGCTATTCTGTTCCTCTGGTTTCTGTCACGAGGCACTTCTCTTACCTGTCCAAAGCAAGGTCCCTGTTAAAGTGTGAACGGGACTGTCACGGGGTTGGCAAACCTGCTGCAAGTATTGGGCATGCTGTGACAATGGATGGGAACTTAATATAAGGTTTTGGTTCTTGCTGCAAGGTCCGTTGTGAATTAGCTGTAAGGTCCACAGTGTAATACAGATCCCTTCAGATCATGGAGAAGTCTTACCGCAGACATCTTAGTTGCTGCTGCAGCCTGCCTGATGTTGAAGGAGGGATGACAAATCTAATCCGACTTTTGGTGTGTTTCCCATTTCTGGGGAGTCCCATGAAACTGAAAGAAGTGACTTCTGCACACTTTCTGCAGGAGGAAAGGCGCTGAAGCAGCATCTGGAACTAATCACCTGTGTTTCACAGCTCACTGGTGGGCAGTGAGCGAGCCGCTTCGGCTCCTACAGACCCTTGCGTAAAACATGCACACAGCGACTTTCAGCTACAGGAAACCTGGAACGGCTTCTGCTGGCCCAGTGAGGAGGAGAATGACTCCCTTTTGGCTCACCTGGGAGGACAGGCTGCCTGCTGCCTGTACGGGTACCACCACAGCCTTCAGATGTGGTAGCATGCAGGTGGAGTGTGCACACACACGCACAGAGAAATCCCATCCAGCCATCGGATGGGATATTCCACTAATTGGTTAAGTCTGCTCTGGTGTCTGGCCACCATTTGGCAGATACCGACAGTTTCCACTTAGAGTCAGCCATCCTCACCGGAAAGCCAGCTGTGCCGGCAGAGCGGCCGATCTCATGAAGATGTCACTGAACAGCCGTTTGAAGTCATTCAAGAAATGGTGGGTCTGACTCAAAGTGGGCTGAAATCCCCTGGGGGGTCTTTGCTGGATATGGGAATACAGACATCCATTTATGTAAGAGTTACACCTCAGTGTTGCTGAGTTACACGTGAGGATATCATCTTCATTCTGTTGCTGGGGACCACTTCCAAGTTCACCTTAAGCTGAAAGGGATTCTTTTAGCTGTTCGCATATATGTCACTTTTTCTGTTTCTTGAGTGTTGCTACACCCTCATAAATATTAGTAGCTTGTCATAGCGGTTGCCATGATGGAAAGAGTTATTTATTTACAAAGAGGAAACAGATGGCACAAAATACTTTAATGAATTTCAGTATGTTTGAGAAATGAAATACCCTTTATAGAAGTAATATCAGTTTTGAGAAGCTGTTAAAGGCTATTTCACACAATCACAAGGGAGGCTTGTTCTTCAGTACACTGAGTGTACACAGAGCCATAGCAGAAGTAAGGCAAAAAAAAGATACAGTATGGAGTAGTTTTATGAAAAGCCATAAAGACATGAGTATAGTTTTATTAGCTGCTGCCATTCAATACATGGAGTTGTGACAGGAGGTGAGTGGGAGAAGAAAGTGACAGCAGATGGAAAAAGCCTGAGGAAACTGAGTCCTGGTGTTGGGGGTAAGCAAGGAGAGAGAGAAAGCAAGTCAGACACACAAAATCTGTTCCCAGAATTTTGGGTGCCTATATTGACCATGTTTCATTATACACACTGTCAGGTGCAGAGAGTTCACCACTCATTTTCTGGAAGAGCAGATAACTAATAGCAGCATTCATGATCTTATTTTTAACTGGGATGTAAGTACACGCATATTCCCCACTGGTAGTGGTGGGTCCTTGCCATAAAGTCATAACCTAGGAAAAAAACGTGTCCTGCACGTGAATGGTACTTAAGAGAGCAGGGGAATCAGTTAAAGAAACATTTAAAAAAAAATTATAAAGCTATGTAGGAAGTTGTAGCTTACAGTATTTTTATGAAAAATTAATTATGGTTCCCAGTGTGCTTGTGGTGTAAGAAATGGTCTGTCTTTGTTTTGGAAAGGGGGATGCTGAAGTTTGAGAGGTTAAATACCTTTCCCAAGGAAGTTGATTGTAGAGCTGTGAGGAGAAGTGCCTTTGCTTGAAATCCTGGTTATAAGTGTCAAAAACTTCTGTTTACTGGACTGGGAACAGGGTATAAGCTGTATCTCCAGATACCCAATGTTATGTTTTAATAACGTGACTACACTTTTCCAGTAGAATGTGCCTAAATCTCAGAGGGAATGAGCAATTTGAAATATTTTCATATTTTTTCCCATCCATATTATTTTAGTTTACTCATTTTGTAATCTGTTAGACCCAAATCTCTGTACCTCATTTTGACTAAAAGGTCATCTAATAATCTGTGTCTGATTATTAAAACATATATTGCTGTCACCGTCATTCCCAAACTTTTTAAAGACAGCATTTCTAATACACTAGTTGGTGCTTTCTTGGATCAGGCAGGGTGGAAAAGCTAAGGTGGCTGGTACAGTACATGAGGGTGGAGGCCCTGAATGAAGCTTTTATAAAAACTGTCTCATAGGAGCTTTCCTCTCTTCTTTCCAGTTTGGATTAGGTTTTTTGGCACATATTTGCAAGAAACTCATCATGTCATTGCATTTGAACTGCGAGACCCAGCTTAGTATTTTGCGAATTTCCTTTGGAAATCTACCCAGAGAACATGCATTTCCCTGTTTGTTTGGTTATAAGCAAGATCATGAGGTATTTATTTTAGTGCTCAATTTACTTGCTTCTCTCACTTTATTCCTATGGAAGTTTGTTTGAAACATTTCTTTGAATTTAAATCGCTTGCACTGGTGTCATTTTGAGAAATGACTTTCTTTGCCTCTGGTTGGTTATAATGCCAAGGGCAGATGGATTTAACACAAGCTTAACACTTTTTTTGGAAAAGATTCCTACAGGCTCAGATAATAATTTGGAAAATACAAGGATAGCTGAATCATTCCCACTATGAATACAGTAATAATTAGTATGTCTACCAGGGTTAACCCATTAGACATCAGGATAGCTAATCTGTCTTTGGATCTTTCTCTTTGTGTACATTCATATGTGTTCTCTCTTGAGCTGGCTAGGCGTTGCTTGCGGGGATCCTCCTTTCCTGACCATTCAGCTGAGCAACGTTGGCAGGCGAGTGTTTGCTCCCAGTCCCCCCGAGAGCCTGGGTGCTGCTGCTCCCCAATGTCTTGGAGATTCCAGGCGAGGGTTCAGATTCCCCATGGCTGAGCTGAGAACCCATTTCGGATCTCCCACATTTCCACCAAATATAGTCTTCTACAGGACATGTCTGTTGGACGCCGCTCTTCAATGGCCATGGTGCAGTGCCCTGTGTTGGACTTGCAAGTGCTGTTGATATATGTGTAAGGGCTGAGAGCAGATGTATGCCAGACAGCTGCTTGTTTGGACTGAGACTTTTCCATACATATGACAAATCACGTGGGGAAATGCACAGTTCTGAATAGAAACACCAAGTGAGTTTAGATGCCTTCAGGTTTGGGTGGAAGTAGTGAGCAGGCACTGTCAAGAGCTCTGAATATTAAGACGCCTGTACTCCCCTTAATACTGAGATGGCTGAAGTAGGCTGCTAGTTACAATTTGTAAGTTTGTTTTTGGACTTGCACGGTGAAAATTAAGTCGAGAACTATGACCTTTATGTTTTTACCTATGGTTCTGCATGTGGTGCACTGAGGCTGTAGTTTTTAATCTGCTGGTTGAGTAATTCCAGCGTGTGGATCCACTCACATGATCCTTTACCTGTTTATCCTAAGGTCTCATGCACAACCTAATTAATTTTTTTTAAAGCTAAATGCCCTTGTATAAACAGCTACACCTATGGAAAGTGGGTAGGAGCTGCTGTTTTTTCTAACTTGGTAGTGTTTTATACTGATAGTGCTGGTGGGAAAAACTTCATAAGGCATAAAGGAACAGAGAAGCAAGACCTTGGCAGAAAACCCCCAAACATTCAGCATGTTATCCCCCCTGCCCCAAATCCATCTCTTTTCCAAAACACAAAGGCTTTCTTATCTGTTTCCTTTGTTTCTTTTTTGTTCTGCAATTTTTCAAGCATTAGAGAGAGACAGTTTCCCAGCAGATTAAGAGACCGTGTGGAAATCCATTTGTCTTTTGCGTACAGTAGTTGCTAAACATATATAACTTTCAAATCCTCTCTGGGAAATAAGTGACAGACATTCAGCTAAGCCAAACAACACATTTTACAGTAAGTGCTGTACTATCAAAAGGCCTTTAGACTGAATAGCGAACTGTCCCCTCATTTAGGGATAGTGAGGGAGCCAGGACCATGAGATGCTGGGAAGCTTGTCGTCTTGCAGGCAATATAAATATTTGTAGATATACTGAACGGAGACTGAACTCTGCCAAATTTTTGGCTCCTGATTTAACTAGAAGAATTTCTCACTCAGTTTAGTGTTTGACTAAAATAGAGACAGCAAAGAGTCATAGGCGTTGTCTGCCATGCAAAGTTCCACTGCGAAATGATTGTAAATAGATCTAATTAAATGAAAGCACATCACTAGCATGCATGCACTTACATCAATGCACACAGTGATTTTATTGGTCTAATTTAACTTTAAATCAGTTTAAATGTCTTTATTTCAGGGGTTAGCACTGAGTGGAGCGAATAAATTTTAAAATTAATTTAATTTAAGTGGTGTCCTTTTCCAGTGTGAGGAGGTTTTATAGAGCTTTTTGTTTCCATTTATTGATCTCAGTGGTATTCTGTGAGCATACTTAAAGAACCATTTTTTTTCTACAGAATTAATTTGCAGAACTACTGAATTCAGTCATCTGCACATGATTAAAATTTCTGTAGTACACATATACTATTCTATTATATAGTGAGATCAATATTGGCATGTAACTTTTGGATAAGCTTTTCCATAGTTGGCTTTTACCAAACGTCTTGTTGAGAAGAAAATTGGTGTGCCTGTGACAAGTATGTAGAAACCTTTTTTTTATAACTTTTTAAGAAAAAAAAATTGGATTTAAATGTAAGCAGTTTCCTGCAATGTTGTGAATTTATTCACAATAGGTTTTCTTTAAAGAAAAGTGGAAAAAAAAGACACTAAAGATAGAGTGAAAGCAAGCTAATATAAATAAACTGTATTAATAATGTAGTAGCAGCTACAGGGCTTCATGATGGTGTGACTGGTTCTGTACTAGAATGAAAATTATTAAATAAATCTGTTCAGTTTTTCTGGCCAAATGAAGTGTATTTTTTTTTAAAAAAAAGAATGCCCTCGTCTCAGAAAATGCATAAATATTAGATACTAGAACTGAACAGCTCTAATACTTAGAGATGTTTATAACACAGGTAAGTAATTTTAATGCTCTTCAACCTGATAAAGTTCCCTTAAGCTAACCAGCTTGCCCTCTCAATTGGTCAGAATCCTGACTATGCTCAGACTAAAAATCACCATAAGCATTAAGCAAACCCCAAAACAACCTCCTGAGAACTATTTATATAAGATGTGGTGGCCAGTCAGTGCAATAAAACAATGGTTTACAAGAAGCCCAAATAAAGCCTAGAGCTGTCTTGAGCAGGATGGCCTGTGGCGAGTCAATGGATAAACATTCTTGGTGCAGGAAGAGGGGGACAGGAGCGACAGCTAAAAAAAGCCCCCAAAAATGTCTCTGAGTAAATCCAAGCGAGCAGCACTGCCTGTGTTCTCATGTGCCTTGCTCCTTGGAGTGTGTTTGAGTTAGGATTATGCTTCTCTCCCACTGCCCTTTAAGTCCTTTTAATAATTTGAAACTTGCATAAAATATAGAGTAAAGCCCATTTGAAGAAAAGTTCTCTTGTGCTGTGTGTTGTGTAAGGAAACCTCCATGTTATGATTAGATCTGTTATGGTTAGATCCTTAACAATTTATTTCAGTGGGAAAACTTCCACTGGATTTAATAGCAACAGGGCCTGAACTACATTTCCATGAATCATTTCAAGACAGTTTACCATTCAGAGATATTGGCTTCTTACCAAATGACTGTCTTATTTAGGTCATAAGGCAGATTGTCTTCATTCCATGTTATATCCAGTCTCATGGATGTGCTCTTGAAATGAACCTGAAACTTGGGTATCATAACTTCGGTGAAATAGCCTTATACTGTAACGTGTTATGCTACTATAGTGAATTACATTTTGGAAGAAAATGTTGTCACATGTCCTATAAAAGAAAAATTTACACTAGATCTATTTTAGTAGCGTGGCTACAGCTCTGTGTCTCTCCTTGAGGTAAACCTAATCATCTAAGAAAGATCTACTTGATAAAATCCAAATGGAAGTACCTCTCAATATTCTATATAAAAAGACATTTTCAAAATGGTAAATGAAATGTCCTTGCTTGAAATTGCATTGTGAAACCAGGGGCTTTGTTGCATAAACACAAGCATGCCACAGCCATGGCACTCATCAGCTAACCAAAGCATCCTTGGGAAGCATTTGGGCAGGCTTGTAGTTGTGCAGGAGAAGGGACTCACCAATGGTGGGGACCCTGCTCACAGGGAGTGATGCTTGGGCATGGTGTACATTTGCTGCCTAACTGGCCCACGGGCAGCAGTACTACCTGGAGGGCTGTGAGCACAGCCTGAGCAGCTGGCACGACCGTTGGTGGGCTAGCATGCATGTAGATGCCTGGGATGGTTTTTAGGCTCCTGTTTACTGCTTGTACTCTCCTGGCTCTTCTGTGAGTTTCCTTTGCCATCTTTGGATCTTGGCTGATCCTGGTAAAGGTGTGTTAAGCACACGTTTATCAAGAGCCTGAACCCCCAGCTGCACAGAAGGAGGGGCCCAAGAGACCATGCTTCGTTGTGGGTGGCAAATGAGGACTGCCATGATGGGGAAAGCTGGAGACCTGTGAATCCTGGCGGTAAGAAAACGGTTCCTTCTCCACTTTCAGGTCTGCAGCTGTAGAATAGGTTTAGTGCTTTGGAAGCAGATGGAGCAGGACACACGATTTAGTGACAGCAGCCATCGGTAAGACACTCAATGCCTTGTTTGCTTCACTGCCTACCAACAAGGACTTCCAGGTCTCTGAATTCAGTGTAAGGATTCAAGAACTACTAGCAGTAGCTAAGGACTGAGTGAGGGATTACTTTTGCAGACTTGAGCCATAGAAGTCTATGAGACCAAATAGACCTGCATCTAAGGAAGATGAGAGCGCTGGCTGATGTCTTTGCAAGGCTGCTGTCTTTCATGTTTGAAAAGTTGTGGAGATTGGGGGAGATGCCCAATGATGGCAGAATAGCAAATATTGTGCCTGTATTCAAAAAAGACCAAAAGTTCAGCCTAGAAAACTATGGGTCAGTCAAGCCTCACTTCAGTCACTGGGAAAATCACGAAGGACTCTCTTGGAACAGATTTCTGGGCACATGAAGGAGAAGGTGGTTATCGGGAGCAGTCAGCATGAATTGACCGAAGGTAAATGATGCCTGACTGATCTGATTGCCTTCTATGCAGAAATAAGTGGGTTTGTGGGTGAGAGGAGGGCAGTGGATGTCATTTACCTTGACCTTAGCAAGGCTTTTGACGCTGTCTTGCATTATGTTCTTGTATCCAAGATGTTACAGTTCAGAGGCTAAACAACTGGATGGTAAAATAACTGGTTGGGTGATTGGCCTTAGAGTGTGGTGGTTAATGGATCATACACTGTCTGGAGGACTAAAAACAGGAGCAGTGTAGGGTCTATCCCTGGACCTGGCCCGTTTAACATTTTCCATAAATGAAATAGAGGAGACAACAAAGTGCACTTTTAACAAAATTGCAGGTATTGGCAAACTGTTATGGTCAGCGCTGGACCACTTGCACTGTGAGGCTGCAGGACTGGGGCTTGATCAGCCTGGAGATGAGGAGGCTTTGGAGGCACCTAACCCTGCCCCCATAACTATTTGAGATCATTGAGAAGATGTAGCCATGGTCTTCACAATGGTGCATGGTGGAAGGACAAGAAACAACAGGCACAAATTGAAACAAGAGATGTTCATACTGGATATGAGGAAATACCCTTTTCACCATGAGGACAGCGGGGTAGTGGCACAGGCTGCCCAGGGTGGTTGAACAGCCTCCATCCTTGGAGGTTTTTAAGACCTGACTGGAGAAAGGCCAAGCACATGGTTTGAGCTTGTGGCTGAGTCTACCTTC
>NW_010541014.1:83941-94815 GCF_000687285.1 Phaethon lepturus
GGAGGCTGGATTACAGAACTGCTGAGGTCCCTTCTGACTTGAACAATTTTTGATTCTTATGATCCTATAGATACAACTCCAGTTTGGCTTGGTGTTCTTCTGAGAAGCAATATATTGGTAAAGGCTTTCTTTAGCTAATTATTTAAAGATGCATTGGCCTTGTAACAGTCTTTCATAAAACAATTCTTTGCCTGCTTTTCTCCTCCACCCCCAAAGCAAAGTTATTCTTTACAGCAACAGACAGAAAACTAATTGAAAGAAATGTCACTGACAAAGAACAGTGAATCAGTGCCAGACCTTAGTGTGTTCTTACACCTGAAAAAGCTGACTGATGGTAATGCAGGGTCTATAGTTACTGTAGACAATACAGACACTTTATAATCCCAGACAAAGCCAAGATCACAGACTGCATAACAAGCTGTCCCTCACTTTTATATAGATGACTGATTTGACAAAACATAAGGATGTTTCATGGACTTCTGCAAGAATTTGGAACATTTGCATTCTGTGCAACTGAGCAAAACTGTAAGGTTGTGAAGATGGAAAACCTACGTACTGCTAGAAATACACCTTAGAAACTACTGGAATGTAACAGTATTCACATTGCTTTTATTTAAAATTGTTCAGGGTTTGCACATATTTCATATAATTCAGGAAGTAGCTGTTATCATTAATCGTGTTTTCCCATTGTGTCCACTGCGCTAGGTACAGTACTTTTAACAGTAATACAGTGTAGAGTATTTCTAGACAAAGCTTAAGGCAGGCAAATGCAGATTTTTATCAGGTTTATGGAGATGGAGAAGAGGCAGAGGATGAACAGGAATCTAATAATTTATGAAAAATAAAATTCCTCTGGTAGCGTGTTTTACCCAACAAAGAGCCACAACTGCACAGTTCTGAGAGCAGCTCATCCTGTGCGGCATCTGTGGTTCCCACTGAGTTCCATCACTTCTACTGCATCAACTGGTAGCAGTTAGTGGGATTAAGAATGAAGAAATTAATCTCTCTGGGATTTTTAGATTTTGTTTTCACTAGTTGATACTAAAGTCTGCACCCAGTCTTTTTGATTTGCAAGGTAAACTACTGCTCATTTTAACTCAGAAGCAAAATGCGGTTCAGAGAGGTTCATTTTTCCATAAATTGGTGTTCTGGTCCCTTGAAATGTGGATCTGTAATAAGATGGTGTTCCAAATTTTCATTGCCTGCAGTCTGTTTCATATAACTGGGGATGGGTATGACGTGATTTGATGCATATAAGGCTATTCTTTTTTCAGGATTAATTTAAATCCATCCCAGTTTAGAAGAAGAAGAAACTTGTTTCACAGCTGTGTAGGTGCCATGTATGCACTGCGTTGTCATCTTACTTCAGTTATTCATAGGCAGATGGTCACATCACAAACCATCAGAGTAACTGGCTTGGAAAAAAAAAACCAAAACCCTCATGTCTCTCAGGAGGGAGGACAATAATTAACAGCATATGGAAAGAGTTGCTTTTACCACAGGGATGAAAGGTACATTGGTAAAACAGGATGTGGGCAAATTTATGCTCCAGTTGTCTCTGTCTGTGGTTTGTGTCAGCCTGTGTCTGAACAGGAGATTCTGGCTTATGGTGTGTCCAGATGATAGTCAGAATAATTAATGTATTTCTTTTTTGAAAATAGAAAATATAAAACAAGCTTAAAACTAGAGCAGTTCATTGACTTTTGAGTTGGCAGAATTTGGCCTACTGTAATTCCATAGAAATAACTCTCGAATTTTGCAGAAAGTACCTTTATTTTTCATTTTACCCCACTGTCAGAAATAGTGGGTACACACATTTTTCAATTTTGTATGTTCATATTTCTTGAAACTTTGCCTAGAACCTGAAAAGTGTTAGAAAATACTGGAAAATGAGCATATGATTTCTAAACTATCTTTGAAAGAACTATCTTTCTAGCTGCTACTGCTGCAAAAAAACCCTACTGCAATGATAAGCATAAGCCCGAATTTCTCCAAAGTGCTTAACTTTAAACTATTTGATATCAGTCAGGATTCCAGAGGATTTCAGCTCAGATTAAAAAAATCTTTCTTTAACATGAAAAGTCATGCAAATTGATAAATCCTGTCTAGGATGACCATATCGTGCATATGGTTGAATTTATCATGTCTCTCACACAAAGAAAGGCAATGCTTGATAAGCAGTTTTATTGGGTAATTACTTTTTTTTTTTACATTTGCAAATGAAGCAGATTGATTTCCATCTTGAACTAATTTACTAACACATTATAAACTCGTCAAACGCTAACTTTTGTTAGTACAGTACGCCTCATTTCCTGTTTACTAAATAATCCTTTGGCTATCTGCTTTGTGTCTTTCAGGTTGAACCTGGAATTGTTCTCTGCCAGGGATGTCATGGAGCCTGGTGTCAGAGTCCTTCACGTGAAGGAAAATATTGCCTCTTTGGCTCGGCTTCTTGCAAGTACAAGCCATGGGGGATTCCCAGTGGTTTGCAGGCCCAAGCCAGACCATGTGGAGGTGTTCCAGGGAACTATTAAAAGGTAGAAATGCTATCAAATTGATGTCATGTCATATTTCTGGCCATTTATCAGATCTTTTTTCTTTAGGCATCTGTTTGTGAAGATTATTTGGGTTGGATATGAAATATGTTCCTTTTTTTAGCATGAATAGCAGGTGTCCTTTAAAGAAAGGACCTAGGTCCTTTCTAGTGCAAGGTTATCTATTGCATCGGGGATTTATTGAAACAGCACCAATGAAACAATCTTAAGAGAACTGTATAAAAAGATGGAAAATTGCCCTTCATAGCCTTAAAGGTTCAGTGAAATGGTAATTTAAAAGGATTTGAATCTGGTTACTCATGAAATGTCCCATGCCAATTCAAAGCTGGCCCGCTCTCTCTTCACAATTTTTTCATTTTATTAGTGTATGCTTTTACAGGAAATGATTTAACATAAATCATATCACAGACAAGATAAGCAACAAAGTCGCTGGAAGTAACATGCTAGGGTAAACAATTATTAGACTAAAGGAATCCTTGCCATACGGGGAACTCTCAAAAGGCATATAAAATCTCCTGATAAATGAACTATTTATGGTACTGTATTTTATACAACTGCAAGAGTAAATTCATCCTTTCAGGAAGGTATCTTAAGACTGTCCTTTGAATCGTGGGTCATGAGTGGGAGAGACAGTGACTTAATTTCCACCTTGAGTTTCTTAGAGGAAAGGAGAAGATGCGTATGCAACTCCTACTGCACAGGAGTTCACACAGCAAAGCTCTGTGAATTATGCTTCCAATAACTGTAATACAAACACGTGGCCAGTTTTGTATTGTAATGTCATCTTACGTAATTTGCATGGTGTCTTTTGTCCTGAATGCCCGTAATATTCTTACATCTTTTCTTGTAGAGAATTTTTTTTTATCCACTTCTGGTTTAATGCCTTAACTGCGTGGCAGTTGGGAGCTATCTGTGAGCAAACAAGGATAAAAGTATTTTCTTCTGTTGATCTGGGTAGGGAAAAATGTTATCCATGCATCATCACTGGAAATTTGGTTAGGACTTGTCTGCTTGTCTGCTTTATAACAAACTTTCAAGGGTGAACTGCTGGCAGCTAGATCACATGCGCTTACCTCATAGCAGTGTGGTCAGCTGCCCTTTTGGAGCACGATGATGGGAACTGTGAACTTGCTTCATTGACAAATGAAACAGTTTGTATGAACCTTTTAGGAAGAGAAATATCTGCTTGGAATGAGACTTGTACTGTGGAAATTGTTTGGGTCGCAGTGGCCTGCAGGAGTAATGACATCAATAAGTGCAATATCATATACTTGTATATGATATGTATCCTTGTTCCCTCATGGTGATTCTATCACAAACATTATTAATGAGAAATGTGCTCAGGCACTAAAACCTAAGTTTCTGAGTGATATTCTGTAGTGTGCACCAATCTGAAGATATTATGTACCATAAACTAGCGTGCTTTTAGTTCTCAGCTGTCCAAGGCAATAAAACTAGAAAGCGCACTAACTACTGATACAGCCAAAGTTCCTTTTAAATTCAGTTTATAGACTCATCATTTGCTTATTAATTCACCAAATCACCTTGCAGTGAGCACCCCAGGCTGCTGAGGAGTATGCTGAGTTTATGCAAATATGCTTTGTAATGCAGAGCAAAGTGGTGTTGGAGCAAGCAAAAAGGGGGGACGGAAGGCTGATCATTAGCACATCCCAAAGAGACGTGCCTTTAGGGAAAAGCTGATGCTACCTGACAATTCTGGTAGGCTTGTGGTTTGCTTAATCCCCAGAGCTCTTTCATGATACATTCTGTGAGAGCCTTAAAAGGGATGAAAGAAAAAGTTTGTTTCCCTGTCACTTCCAGCATAAATGAGCTGCTGTTAGACTGTTTTGAGTAAAACCAAGATAATGTTTTAAATGGTTGACAAAGAAGCAGCACATGGCTTTTTTGGCTCGTTGATTGCTCACTCCAGTGAAATCCATACAGAGAGGTTGTCTGGGAGTGAGGACTGCATTCCGGGGTGCTCTGATGACACTCATTCTTGCCCCAGTGGTACCCAGCAGCCTGAGTACTTGTGTGATGAGTTCTGTGTGTCTTGTCCCCAGCAGGGACTATGGGTGATTTTGCTGTTCTGCCGTTCTCACCAACACCAGGAAGGGAATGCTCTGGAGCCATGCTCTGAGAGAAGCCTCCAAAAATGTGATGTGTCATGGAATTAGTACATTCATAAGCAGTTAGAATTCAGGTTTTCCATCTCACTCATAAAATTACAGCTCTTGCAGCATGTAACTGTTAAGATCAAGATGAGAACTCCCAAATAACTATCGATAGAACGAGAGGAAATGGCCTCAAGTTGCTCCAGGGGAGGTTTAGACTTGATATTAGGAAAAATTTCTTTACTGAGAGTGTGGTTAAACATTGGAACAGGCTGCCCAGGGAGGTGGTGGAGTCACCATCACTGGAAGTATTCAAAAAACTTGTAAACATGGCACTTCAAGACATGGTTTAGGGGGCACGGTGGTGTTGGGTTGATGGTTGGACTTGATGATCTTAAAGGTCTTTTCCAACCTTAATGATTCTGTGATTCTGTGTGAGAAGTGCTGTGAACTCCTTAAAGGAGAACGGTGCTGCTCAGCCTCTTACCCTGTGAGTTCCAATACAATCCTTATGTGGAGGTGACATGGCCACAGGCAGAAAAACAATGTTGTTTTTCCACCTTATACATCAACAATGTTGAAGTGGAGGAAATGTAGCTTGCCTGGCATGTTTCAAAAAAGGTGGATTGTGGAAGATGCAAGAATAATTGCGATGATGTTTTTCTTGAGAGTTGCTTTGGGCATTATTATTGGTTCTCAATTATTTTTCTTTTTTTGGTTCAAAAATGTTGTTACTCTCTTAAAAAAAAGGGGACAACAAACTAAGAAAGGGAAAGAAGCAAACTATCTGCTAAGCTTGCGTGAGGGCAGCAGCAGCTCATAATTTTTTTAATACTGTTACCATTTTATATGTGTTACTGTACCGTTTCTTTTCATGAAATAAACATGGATGAAACACTGTAAAGTTGGAACAAATGTAAAAGTTACTCAGTACCTGCCCACACTTGGAAACTGTAGTGATGAGTGTTTCTGTACAAGGACAAAATGTTTTTATGTTTTGTAATACATATGAATGGTTCTGACCCTTTGAAGAGAAAAGGTCAGTGTCAGTTCTTACAAAAGCAAGGACTGTGACCAAGCAATGTTGGCTGGGACTTGCGTGGGCTGAGAATTGCACCTCAGTGCTGGCCTGTAGCAAACACCCAGATATTCCAATTTTATTAAAAAAATCCAAACAACCCCCCAGAAATCTTCTAGACTTGCTTAGTGGGGGCAAATTTTTCTCCTGCTCTTTGTGATCTGGATGGTTACCCACTGGGGATCAAGATGAGATCACCAAACATGTTTTTACATGGGTGACCTAAATCTGAAGCTGTTCTCTTCTCTGGCTGAGTAAGCAGTAGAGACTAAAACCAAGAGCAACTACTGAAGAAAACTCCTTGGCTTTAAAATTGTTAAAGAGGAAGCAAACTGTAGCTGAGAAGCAAGTTTCCAAAACAAAGATCTCCTTAGAGTAATACTTTTGACACTTTGCCATAGGCAGAGCTCTGTGCAGGCCTGGGAAACGGTTGCAGAATTCAGTTTGAAGTACTGGTGAACTTGATGCATGGAATTGATGGGGATGATTGACTTACTGTGTGCAATGCAGAGGGTTGAGGGACTGGCTTTCCCCGTTCATTTCTCCCATAGTAATGACGATACTTGCACATCAAAATAAAACAAGCTATTCTTTCTCAGTGCAGCAGAAATGCCTGCCCCGTCTCCCCCCAGCAACTGCAGAGCTGGACTCTTGTGATTGTGTTAGCCCAGAGTCTGCTGAGAGCTATAAATGTCATGCCCTAAATGTCATGCCCTCCTGGTGAGGGAGGCAACTGTACCCCAGGTGGAATTCATTCTTCGGAGAGACCTGAGGATAGCACCACTGCCTGCCTTCCCACGATGTTTCTGCCAGAGACACTGCGTGGGGCTGTAAATACATATTGAGGAGTTGTTGGGAGGTCCCCTGGCGCTCTCTTGCCTTGGCTGCTCTAGTCTGTGGCTCCAGATCCTCCTCCAGTGGGAAAAGATAGAGTTATGCTTCTGCCTAATTTCTGTGAGACCAAAACTGAAAAAAAGAGCTATTTTTTCACTTCCACATATGTTACAAGGTACTGGTGTAGGGCCATTGTGGGGCAATGAAGTGGTTCTTTGACATAATGAAGAGATTAGACACATCATCACTTGCGTTTTGCTGCTCCATCTTCTTTGCCAGAGGTTACTTTATAATGTAAACCACAGTAAAAACGGAAGACATGGAGGATTTGAGGAGGAAAGCTGTAGGTAACCAATTTTTTTTCCCTGGCTGTGGACATGGCTGGGATATAACATGGAGGGTGATGATACCTCATGGTTATCAGCAACATCTTTGCTGCCATGCTGCGCATCCTCCCATGCACGATCACTTCTCTCCACATTGCATGCATGACACTCGTACTCTCTGATTTCTGCCACCAAAATGGATGATAATCTGCTCTCTACCCAGGTGCATTTTAATGAGATGCTGTTTATCCCTTATTATAAGTAGTTTTCCTGCATATTTGTGACTGACGAATACCATGTTCCTTCCAGGGACTGTTCTGATGTCGGTAGGTTTCCTTACCTTTGCTTCACTGTTGCCAAGGAAAATGAAGGAGCAGGTTTCTGTACTGCAGTTAAATCCTCCTAGTATTCACTGAAGAAAAGCAGGTGGATGCTGGTGTCCTGTTACGCCAGGATCTGTCCCCTCCATTTCCTTTGAGGAGAAGTTGTGCAGAGAGGCAAAAGCTGGAGTGCTGCCTGTCAATCTTAGTTTCTGCCTTGAACACAGCTATGATACAATTTTCCTGGCGAAACTACTGGGATGACGAATACCACTGAGTAGCCTGTTTGAGAATTTTACCATAACAAATAAGCCATTTTGTTCGTGCCCAAACCTCTCAGATCTGTATGGTACTCAGCTCTCCTGTTGTAAGGCTGAAGGCTGGATTCCCTGTTTTTGCCTTTGCACTCTTACCTACACAGCTGTTAGCCATTACTCTGCATTTTGTTTGTCTATCTTGTAGCCGAAGGAAATTTTTTTTTTGCTTGATTTAATTTGATTGGGAGAAAGTAATTATGCAGAAACCACAATATCTCTGACTGTAAGCAGACTGTGCAGAATGTATCTGTCTAAGCAGAAATGGGTAAAACTTGGTTTTCTGCTACTTCTGTACAGGATGTGACATTTTTGGCATTGTGCCTGCATTTCTGTGTGTATTTTTTCACCTAGGAAACCCCATCTCTACCCACCCATCAAGTTTACTGAAACTTCAGCATTTGTGGTTGATGGAAATTGTTATTTTTGGGCCAAAAAGAAATTTCAATAAAAATATTGTAGGTAAAGTTGTCAAAAATCCTTGTAGTTTACCCTGTTCATTTTGTTTGGACTGTTTCATTACACGTTTTGATATGCTGTATGGGAATGTATTGACTATGTAATTGCCTTACTCAAACTAAGTTTGTTTGATACATGTGAAGTGTTTAGAGTGCATAATTCCCGTTTTTGGAACAAAGTTGTAAATTTAAGATCCTTTCAAAATTAGAATTTAGTTCTCTAAATCACAAGAGAAATAAATATATTTAAAAGCTGTGGTCTTCCTGTAGTTGAGCAGTTACAAAAGCATGGACTTTCAGAAATGCCTAGTTACTACCAGCGACTGAAAGCATGGCTTCCCATCTGAAGATATTTCAAAAGGTCTAATGTTCTGGAAAACAGATTTTATTTCAAAATCCATCTTAAAATAAAGCCTAATTACTTCTGAAGATGGTCTTGTGAAAGTGAGTTAGAGCTCGCTCCTCTGTGTAATCACACGAATAGCTCTTCAGTTGCGTGAAATTTCCTTAAAAATGTCCAGCTGGCCTGAGCCAAGCTGCACGGGGCCCGCAGAGCGCAGCATCGCCGCCGCGACGCTCCTGGCGAACCCAGCGGGGCTCCATGGCTCCCACAAAGCTGGATGCTGAAACTAACTTCAGCGAGGCCGGGAGCGCCGGCAAGAAGGCGGAAGGTTACATCTTTCTACTTCAGAAACTCAGGGGATATTAAACATCCGCTTGATCAGCAGCAAGCTCTAATTCTTACTCAAAGGATGTCACGTCTAATGGAGCTGAGCTGCCAGAGAGCTGCACCTGAGAGGGGGATTTCTACCTCAGGTTAGTCCCCGGTCCAGGGTCAGAAGAACTACCCGTGGAGGGAGCCAAACTACATTTCTATTTGCAATATCTCTTTTGCTGCTCTTCTTGCTGCCCTGCACTTTCTGCTTCCTTTGTGGTAGGAGGAAGCCAGGTACGGAGCAGTGTGTGCTCATAAACCTCCTACTTGATGGTCCCGCTTTAATTTCCCTGCTTATAAACTGGTATGGGAAGGGCAATACTCTGCTTTCCACAATCAGACGACATGGTAGAGCAGCTGTTCCCAGTAACAATAATGACACTATTGCTGAGACAAACATTTTCACGATGATGCATGGGAACACTAAATCCAAACCACATTGTTTAGCTAATGCATGCTTTCAATCCGCTAAAGGGGAATGTCACATAACTGAAAGTAAATTGGAGAGATCAGAGTTTAGAAAATATGACAAAGTTGAAAACTTAAAGCTGTATTACACAGTAACATCCTTTAGCAGAGAAATCATTGATCCACAGTGGTGTGTCTATGTGTATTTTATGGCAGTTTATTAGGTATGACTCGCCTCTGGTCAGTACAGTGAACAGAAACCGTTGTGAGTCAGGAATGCTTTCTGCCAAGCGCTTCAGTAAAACTGAGTATAGCACATTGATATGTGCTGTGGGAAAGGAGATCTAGCATTGCAACATACCATAGATATGTCAGGCTGTAGGTATGGTTTCTGGTATTTTTCTTTAATCTGCCCTCCCAGTTGGGTCTAATGAAACACTACTCTCAAGGCGCGTGCATGCGCACGTGTGCAGAGGGTCGACATACACTTGTTTAATAAGGCAATACCTTTATTTTTCTTAGCGTGAGGAGACATACTTGCCTTCAACAAGCAATGCGGTGCAACAGCGTGGGGACAAACAGAAAGTCAAAGACAAATTGAGACCCCAAACATTTAATTCATAAATTAATTACTGAGCTTAGAGATATCTACCCTAATATTGCGACAGCCTTGCTGCTGGCACTCCTGAAGTAACTGATATAGATTTGAAAGCTTCTTGGAGAGCCTTTTCCTTCTGGCACTGTTGTGGAGAGGTTGCTAAGTTTAGATCACAGGAATGCAAAGTTACTCAATCGAACACAGAAGTCTGCAAAATTCATGCAATAAATGGAGATAAAAAATGAAGTTTTGTTTCTTAATAGAGGATCATGACAGCTTTCCCTCTCTCCTTTCTTCTTCCCTGTGGCTTTTCTGTAAGTGCTGGGCAATAGTTATTCTACCAGGTCTGATCAAAGCTAGAAACACCATTGGTGGTTTGAAGGCTGCATCTAAACTCAGCCAGAAAAGAAGAAAAAAAGGGGAAGGGGAGCATGTTAGGGACTTTAAAACTATTTTTAGGTGTGCAGACTATGGAGCTGATGGCAATATCAAAGTGCTTTTGTGATTATTTGGTTTTCATGTGAGAGGGTAGATTCTGTCAGCACATTGTTTGTTTTTACTGTCCGGACTCCTGCTTGTGAAAAGCTGATCCAGTTAATTTCAATGATACACTATACAGTAATCTTGCCTATTAAAATAAATGGAATCCAGAACTTTCAACAAAGGCCCTTGACGTTATGATCCTCCCATGTATTGTCAGGGTCCTGGGGCACTGCAGCTCATGAATAACACAGATGGAGGAAGGTTTATGGAGTCTGTGGCAGTGGTTTTATTTTGTATCCAAAGTGCAAAACTTTTCTTCCAAAGAACAACATTATACGATACTTTAAAAATTAGTAGGCCTGTTTGGCCATACAAATAATTGTGCAGGTGTCGCAGGACTTTGTGACGGAGCCCTTTGGAGGGAAAGCTGGAGTGCTCCAGAGGCTGTGTGCTAACTCAAAACGCCAAATTAAAAACGTATGCAGCCTCACTGCAGCATGTGGGTGGCTTTTAGGCAAGTGCAGAGCGTTGTTAAATGTCGAAATCAAATATAGGCATGGGGAAAACTGGTGTGTGAATGGAAAGACTGATCACATACTTGTCCTGTCGTTTAAATGTGTGGTAGGTTCCTCTGAAATTGAAAATCTGCCTGGTAACAAGCCAGCTTGTAG
>NW_010541014.1:94846-114128 GCF_000687285.1 Phaethon lepturus
ATCTGAATCTAGCCTTCCTGTAGGTTTGAAATACTAAGTTCACATTTAGAATTTATTTACAGCTGCCTTTGCATTTTAATGCTGAGGCTGTGGACTTACTGTCTGCTCATTCATCCTGATGATGGTGCCTGCAAAACCAGACAGCTGGCAACTGAAGTAATGAATATTAACCTCAAAAACCAGCTCTGAAGTAGAAGTAGTCCCTGTTTTATAGTTCTGAAGACTGAGGTACAGAGGTTAAATATTTATTCAGCATCCTTTGAAATGCTGTGGCATAGACAGGATTTGATCTTTGCTCTGGAAAACCTCAGTCCAGTACTTGATAATGACCTTTTTATCATCCTGTAGGTAGAATGCCAGAAATTCATGCAAAGCTCCTTCTTGGTTTGTAGAATGAAGTATTAAGTAAACAGTAACGATTTATGCTGCCTAACCTGAAACAACCCTGTAACCTTGAGATTTTTGCTGTGGAAGATGAAGATTTGGTGGATTTTAAAACAGTTCCTGGTACATGATGATGTAGTCCTTATCTACTGTCTTGCTCACCATATGCAGAATACCCTTTTTTACCAGTTAAAAAAAGGCACAATGCTCTTTGAAGTCAGGGAAAATCCATTTAGTGTACTAGCAGCTATCTTACCAAGAACATGAAGTAACATCTATTCTTAAATAGAATTTGCATTTTACAGTCCATGTAAAAAGCTTCTCTCATTGTGTCCTTTTGCAAGAGTTGCATGTTTATGCTGGAGCTTCTGCTGAGAGCAAAGCAGTGATCAAATCCTGCAAAATCCTCTAAGCACTCCTTTCATTCTGACTGCTGTGAAAGTTGAAGGTGCAAGACACTAAGTCTTAGCTGGAGCAAGTTTTCAAAACCTTGTTGATATTGTAAAATAATTTACACCAGCCAGGTATCAGGATGAGGAAGGACCATGAAGAGCTTTAGGGTGCCATATTTTGTTATTTTAGTGTGAAATTTATTGTTACTTGTTACTGTTCTTTGTCATCATTTTTTAAAACTGACTGACTGACTAAATAAAAATTTAGGAGTTGATGTCACTGGGTTTTAAACATGTCTGAGAGAAGCGCTGATGCAGTAGATTTTCAATACATGGAAGGGACATTCATTTTATTCTTGTCAGAATATGTTAATCACTGGTCCTCACTGGGTTGGATATTGGCCAAAACATCAGATATAATCAGCTCAAGAATAAAAATAATGCAGGTACCTTTGGTGGGTTAATGCAGGATAAATAAGCTTAAAGCTTTCTGAAGCAAGCTAAAAATGATCCTTCAGGTTCTCTAATCCTTCCTCCTCCCCCCAGCCTGCTGTGTAGCTATTTTATCCATTCAGTTTAGGAGAGTCATGCCCTAAATGCTTTTGCCAGTGACATCACCTTTTAATCTTCCTTCTGTTCATTTGCAGCTACTTTGGATTCGCAGTTCCTTTTATGTCACTCCCCCAATACTTGGAATTTGTAGTTTCCTCAGATAATTGGCCATCTTGACAAGAAGAGTGACACAATCAGCTGTCAGATACTTTTCATTCCTGACTTCCATGCCAAATCTGACATGTGGATATTGGGATAATAATGTGTTATCTTAATTAGGTGTATCTTCATGGTGCATGTTTTATAACAGATAGAGCATAAGAAACTACTGCAATGCCTTGCCAGGGTATCTTTGAAATGAGATTCCCTACTTAAGGGTTTTCTTCCTACTTAAATAAATAAAGAGTAAACGAACAATTGCAGAGTCCAAGTCTGAATCCTAGCACTTCCTGTTAAACCTCACAAAATAGTGCAAGAAACATGTTTGGTCTGCTTTTTAAGGCTTGATGATGTGATAGGAAGGATGTTGTATGTAACATCAAAGAGTGGTGTTGTTATACCTCTGAAGCATGACTTCTGGAAGTCCAAGTGAAATAATGTATGTTCATTTTTCTCTTGAATATGGCAGTTTTTAATAGGCTTGGATTCTTATCAGAAATGTTCCAACAATTTCCTTCATTGTGTTTGCGTGTGCTTTTCTTTTGACTAGCCAAATTTCTCTCACACTTCCCAAAGCCCTGCTAAGTGACTCCCTGCTGGGTTTAGTTAAGAGCGGTGCCGAGCAAATTGCAAGCTGCCAAAACTGGCCAACAAACCACTGGTGATGAGCAAATGTTTCTGCTCTTTCAGCTCATGGTGGATGTTGCTGGTTTTTTAGTTCCAGCCCATGATGTTCAAATAGAAAATGGTGAAGCCTGGGCTATGGACAGGCCTGAACAGTGCTTTGGACCTGCATACAGGTCTCTGCATACAGAGTCTGGCAGAGGATCGGGGTGGATCATAACTTTCACACTTGATGTCTATATATACATGTTAGGATTAAAGTCTTGAGAGTATTCCTGGCCCAGTGATCACCCTTGGAATCAACTTCTTGGAGTTGTACGTGATGATCTCAGAGCAGAATTTAGTTCTGTGTATTTATATCTCACTTACAATGATTACAGACCTGTTTGTGAAAGACCATAAAATGTGAACCTTTAGAGAGCCCTGCAGAACAAAGTGAGCAACGCACTATAGGTAATTCATGGGGCATGACTGGGTTAATTTCTTCTCTATGTCCTCCTCTGTAGTGAATATATTATGAGCATATTGAGTTTTCCTCCCTTTCCTCCTGCAAATGTAGCCTGAGGGGAATAGATCTTGCCTGTTGTGGCATGCCCATGCTCTTCCTTTTAGGTGTGCTCTCATGATTGTCCTCAGGCCCACGTGCATTAGTTGTCTATGCGACATGTCCATATGCTGGCATGCACATGGTAAGAGGCTTAGGGCAAGCCGGTGACTTTCGCAGGAGGGGAGATGTGAGCCCAGGGCAAAGTATTTCCTCAGTGGAGTTTTCTCAGCAGTTAGTTCTGCTGCAGTGTTGCACTCTCCTTTAGTAATCTGAAAGAGATTTTATGAAAACCAAAGCCAGTCGGAGAGACTGAGACTTAAACTGAGACGTTTCAATAGTTGTTAAGGATACAGAATTCCTTGTTTGTCCTGTGAATGGGATGTGTTTTAAAGGTGGGAGCAGGTGGCGGACTCCTAGTATTCCTGGCTGTACCACTGATTTTCTTTGGAACTGATGTTTTTCCACAAGTTATATTCACACGAGTCTTCACCTATATCCCAGCCACATGCATACTTATTTATAAATCCCATTGAGAACCTTAAATGAGAGACCAAAGCCATGTCCGCATGAACAAAATGTAGATTTCAAGTCTGGATCTACAGAGTGAAACAGATGACTGTTTCAGGAGAAAAGAGGCTGCTCCACAACGCTAACCAACTCATTGGAGGGCGAGGTGATAGGATAGTTTCCTTCAGAAGTGCATTCCAGATCTGAACTAAAATGGGGAGGTAGACGCTCCCAAAGTATCTTAAATTGGAGAAAAGGTGGGCTATATAAAAGACCCAAAACATGTGAAACTGCAGTAATACATTGGAAACTAGTTTAATGTTACCTCTTCATGTGTGAGAGCTCAATGGTATTTTATAATGTTTACTATTTTTTTTGCACTCTTTACAGTTTTGATCCAGCTTCATCAAATGCAGGATGAAGAAGTATAGAATAGTGAAGGGGACACTGCTTGGAAAGAAAAGAATGGCAAATAGCAGCCAGTGGGAACGGCGGGGACCTGGTTGTACACATCCCCGTTTATTCAGCGTGACTCTAACAGGAGAAACATGCCATATATAGCCACTAATGTGCTTGTTATGAAGGAGAGTGTGGAGAAAGGGCTTGAACCTAGTTTTTCTATATCCTGTACCTAGGGAGGGCACTAACCACCAGTTTTGGAGCTGGCAGGCACATTGTCTTAGTGTAAGTCCTCTGCTGTGTAGTGCTAATCCCACCTTGAAGCAGACTAATTTTTCCCAGGAGACATTAGGTTAAAACTAGTAAATTCCTGTAATAAGTTTTGGTTTGAACAAATCAATATTTTTGGATACAGAAATATTTATTTGAAAAATTCCCAGTTTGTACTTGGTTTTCCAGTCACAAAAGCCACTTTGTACCTCATTTGTATTTCTCTGATGCCCTAATGAAGATTGTGTCTCTGCTCTCCTCGGAGTCCCTCAAGCACATCATTTATCAGTGTGTTGCACACCTTTGTACTACTGTAGTAGCTCGTAATTGTAATCACAGACCAGGGCTAACACAATGTTAAGTATGTTGCAAAACAAAAAGCTTTGTGGTGGTCCCCAAGGTATTTGCTATCTAAATATAAGTTAAAAGGCTGGAAGTGGATGGTGTAGATGGAGTGTGTGTGTATGTGTGGGGAGCAAGGAAACACTAAGATCTAAATGATAATTTTAAATATATTGCTTGTCAAGGCTTTATATGTGTAGTGCAGAAGGGGAGAACTCTAAAGAAAGGTTTGAGATGGTGTAACAATTAATAAAGATATCCATTTTCACATAACTAAGTCAGCAAGAATATTAAATGTCTTAATGAACTCTAGAATGCAGTACTGTGAGATAAAGTTTCACTGATGATTTAAAGTATGACATGAATTTTTTGCAGATCTTGTGTTTTAATGTAGATGTTACTTAAGAAGGATGTGGGAAGGAACAACAGTCTATCTACTTATATTCAGATAATTGTATTTTCTTATTATTGGTATCATCTTGTTGGGTGCAAGCTAGACAGTGCCAAGCAGGTTAATCCAGGTCAAGAAGAACATGCAGGTTAGGTGATGTCCTTTAATCTAATTAGCGAAACCTAAACTAGAAAACACCTATGTGATGATGCTATTGCTGATGGAAATTTAGGAAGGTGAAATATGTTGTCAGCCCGTTAATACCCTAGAATCATAGAATATCTCAAGTTGGAAGGGACCCATAAAGGATCACGTAGTCCAACTCCCTGTTCCTCACAGGACTACCTAAAAATAAACCATATGACTAAGAGCATTGTCCAGATGCTGTTTGATCTGTGACAGGCTTGGTGCCATGACCTAGCTCCCTAGGTCACTGTTCCAGTGACCAACCATGCTTTCAGTGGAGAACCTTTTCCTAACGTCCAATTTGAACTTCTCCTGATGCAGCGTCATTCATATTTCTGGTCACCAGGGAGAGGAGATGAGAACTCCCCCTCCTCTGCCCTCCTTGGGGAGGTTGTAGACTGTGATGATGTCACCCCTCAGCCTTCTCTTCTCCAAGCTGAACAAACCATGTGACCTCAACTGCTCCTCATAAATCTTGCCCTTGAGGCTTTTCACCATCTTGGTTGCCCGCCTCTGGACACACTCTAATGGTTTGATGTCCTTATATTGAGGTGCCCAAAACTGCACACAGTGCTTGAGGTACCATCATATATCTTATGCTAAAGCACTGTGTGCTTGCTTTTTAAAATTTGCGCCTTATAATGAATGTTGTCCTCTTCTCTAACCTTAGGTTAGAGCTGTGCATGCTCCTGGATAATGAGCACATCTCTGAACCACAGACAAATCATGAGTCTTTCTCCTCCTCTCCTCCGCTCTCCTATGAGAAGGTAACCTCTTTTCTTTCAGTCGTTTCCTTATTTAATCAGCATGTATATTGGGTGATATGAGATGAGCTCTCCATGAACAAAAAAATGATGTAATGTATGTGGTTGAAATAAAGAAGTGGTCAGGTACAATTTAAATTAAAAGATGACCAGAGACCTTCTAGGGACAGCTGTCATAAACTGTAATGCCACTCAGACTCTGGAAATCGTGCAAGACTGCTGGCAAAGAATTTCCTTGCTCAGATAGACTGTTCCAATCTTCTCTCTCTCAACTTCTCTATGGATAGCAGAATTATTATAATATTTAATTCTGTATGGGATAGCACCTCTCTGAATGATAAGTGTTTATAAAAGCTTTCAAACTTGAAAAGCATGTAGGACTCTTCCCTTTGATAGATGACTAAAGGATTTTTAGGCATAGTTAGCACTAAGCAGGTAGAAGAAAATGGTGTGTTACCAAGGCAAGACTGGTAATGTAGTTTTGAGCAATTTATACAGGCACAACTGGAAAGTCATCATATATTACTGAAGCTTGGTCTGCACATGGGAATGTGGCTGGCAAAATAACGTGAAGAAGGAGGAGGGCAATGACATATGGGACGAGGTGCCAGGGTACAAATAGGTACTCCTGTGAAACAGGGCTGAAGCTCAGCCGATAGCCGATACCGGTTTTGTTGCATTTTTCTTCACTATGCTATCATGTAATTACCACTTTGCGCGTGAATTTTCACTCCTAAGACAATATAAGTTACATTGTCTTAATAGAGATAGAGTTACACTAAGGGGAAAAAATCTTTTTGTAAGTAAAGAATGTTTTATTTTAAATTGCTAATTTAAGCCTTATTGGCAAAAGAATTTATAAAGTTTGGACAAGCTCTGCCAGCGTAGCTCTGCTAGAAAACTTTTTCTTTAGAGTCAAACTGGAAAGCTTTTGAACCTTGGGTTCTAACATGCAGCGCAGAAAGAAAGAGAAATGGATTCTTGCCTATTCCAGATAACAGTGGAGAAGCTGCCCAATCTGTCACGCCTAACCACGCTGCTGAATCGCTACACGACAGATCCCCGGTATCAGCAACTCTTCATCAATCTGGTAAGACTGAAGCCAACTCTAAAAACAAACATTTCCTCCATGAACAATGTGTTTGTTATATTTTCTCATTTGTTTATGATGGCTGTGTCAGCCTCACTGATTTACATAAACACTGCCAATCCTGGGACGTTACATTCTCAACAAAAGTAGCTGAGTACAAACAGCATTCCGAAGTTTTAATTCATATTGTATAAACATAACAGATGTTGATAAAATGAGCCAAAAAGAAAATACAACAAAGGAGACCATTTCAAGGGGACTTTTGATTAAAATACATTCCAGATTGACAAAATGATACAATGTTAATGGAATAGATCATTTAAATGTCATTATTTGGCTCTTATAGTCCTATAAAGCAAATATAAAGCAACGCTTTTGAGATTTTAGGCTCCATTACAGTACAGTGCCTATACATCAACTTATAAATAAAGCTATATTTCTTTCCCCTTTCCTCTTTTTTTTTTTTTTAATCCCTGCTATGACATTACCACATTTATTTCCTAAATACTGTACTAAAATACTGGGTCCAAAAGCAATAATGTGTTTGGTATACTGAATAAGGCCTAAAATAAATATGTTATAAACAAAATAAATGTAGTTTCTGCCTCGGTGAATTTCCAGCTTACAGCATTGAAGCTGAGGTGGGGGGACACTGGGAAATCCAGGCCAGAGAGCCTAATCAGATGAGTTTTATTTAAAAGGATATAAAATCTGCTCCTGTTTACTCATGTGTAAAGAAGATGGGACTGAGTTTGAGATCTATCTAGTCTGAATTCCTTGCTTTCGAGAATAGCTAGGAGGAGAGAATTATCTAGTTTGGTTTAAGAGTTTCTTTTTAATAGCTGGGGAAACTGAGGTGGAGAGAAGACACATGGCTTTCCAAAGCTCAAGAGGAGGTCATACATGGGAGTAGAAGCCAAGCTCAGCTGAGACCCAGTCCAGAGCTTGCGCCACAGAACTTTCACTCAATTAGGTTTCACATTGATACCTAACTTTTTAGTACGTGGTGTGATCCCTGAAGCACAAAGTTTAGTATCCCTTTCAAAAACTTGTTATTATCACTCATGAAAGCTCTGTTTCTGATATCCACATAAATATCCATTGTGAAGTTCTTGGGGAGTAACGATTTCCTGTGGCAGTGAGTTCCACAGCAAAATTATACGTGGTATAGAAAGAGGAAACCTTTTACCTTTAATTTTTTTCCTCCTTATGTCTTTGAATGTCACGTTAGTCCTGTAATGAAAGAGGAAGAAGAGATGTGTCCCTCTATAATGTGCATTTATTTATATTATTTTATCATGTCTTTGTTTCATTTTTCCTCTGTCTGGGGAAGCATAATACACCTTCTTTGACAGAACTGGCCGAGTCATAAGAAGGATACTGTAGGATTATGTGAAAAGTAAAAACTTAGTGAACACTTATATAAGATATAAAGACCAGCTTGGTTAACAATAAAATGGTCTTTAGCTCTGTTCCTATCAAGAAACTGTTACAGCCCTCAGTTTTCAGTGGCCAGACTTTAGTACTTGCAAGCTCTCTTCTTCTGAGAGTCATATGGTTGTTTTCTTTGTCCTTTTCCTCACAGTCTATGTTTCTATGTGAATTGACTTTTATAAGCATTTACTGCAAAATATTGCAGGATGTCATAAATGGTTGTGTAATGAGATAGCAGCTATAAAAAAATCTTAAGACTTAATAAATATTGGGGTCACTGACTACTTCCAAGTAAAAACTCAGCCCATATCAATGGAGCAAAACTTTGCTTTTCTAGCCTGTGAAATTTGGGTACATTCCAGTCATAATAGTTTATTTAGAGTGAACCTGATGGTTTACCAAAAAAGAAAGTGTTTTTTGACTATGGCATTTCCTGATGTTTTAGCTATAATTGAGGATGGTGAACAGGGAGAGTACTAATGTTCTTAGTGGCTCCTGTCCCTCAAGCCTGCTACCTCTCTCTCCCCAGCCTCCTTCCTCTGCCCTTCCTTCCCACCCCTGTGGCAGGGGTGCACTCATGCTTTTTTGTTCTCCCTATGTCTTCTCTCTTTGCCTTACAGGAGCCATACATAAACAAATCTGCAATGTCAGTCCAAGCTCGTTTCTTGTTGCCATGCACCTACATCATCTTTCGCACCCTGGGGCTATGCCACCTCACTGTTGTTGACCCGCAGAACCGAGTGGTTGGGGTGATCACCAGGAAGGACCTGATGCCTTTCCCGCTGGAGAAGAGGCTCAGGCTGCAGCTGGCACCACAGAGCCTTGATGCGGGTGAGCAGCCCCTGGATTCAAGGCCATGGATGTGTTCTTAGGCTTTGTCACTTCTTTCTGAGCCCATGTTCTTCTTCAGGAAAAAATAATTGGAGCTTTTCCACTTGATGCCTTCTGAAGAAGAGATGCTTAAAAGCTGTTGTATCTTGATGTGTGGAATTGTAGCCCAGAGCTATGCCTCTTTGGGTGTTTTGTGATTGTGAAATTCATTGATTTAAATGCTTGTGAGTCAAAATAGGAATTCATGTGTTTATGGAAGGTGTATGTAAAATCATGCAGAAGGCTCAATGTCAAGAATGCTTTTGTCACACTGTGTTTATGCCTCCCAATGAAAAAGTGTCATAACCATTGGAAGCAGTTATGTTGGCAAAGCCTTTCAGTGAGGACTAAATCTTCAACCTCTGAATATCTGACTATTAAAAAGGAGAATGTTTCCTATCAGCATTTTTATGTTGAAATATGTATGTTTAACTAAGAGAAAATACTGCCTTGAGAGATGTGGGCAACTGAAAGGAACAAGAGATTGGCCTTTCTTATTGGCCTATGTGTATTAGAAATTAAAAAGGGAGAATTGTATGTAAGAGAAAGATATTGAGTGTGGGGCTCCTGCCAAATGCCCATCACACTTCTCAATGAGAGAATCTTGACATGCTTTTCTGTTGCTTACGTTTCTTTCAATTTCTGCAACTCCTAGGATAGGCACTCTGTCTCCTTCCACCGGATACGATAACATTTTTAGTTAAGTTCATGTGCAGTGTGGTATGGGGCAAAATGTAATAATGGGGAAGCAACATGATAAATTGTGGGAGTAGTTTTTCTGTATATAGCAGCATATTTACAAACTGAGCACAAATTAAATAATTCTTCATGATTTTGCTGTCATACAATGTTTGAAACCTTGGAAAGTGTTGTTTGTTTATAAATAAATATGAACAATTTTTTGGATAAAGATACTTTTAGGTTTCCTTCTATGACTCTGTAATTGATGTTTAATTTTGTTCTGTTAAATACCAGAGGGATTCCCACAGATTTGGATATTAAAATCAAACATGTATGAAGGAATCCACCACTATTAATGTTGTTATAATGAATACCGAGGAAAACTAGTAATAATTCACTGGTTATAAAAACTTGCCAAAATTCCTGAAAGCGAATTTCTGGTACTGGAATCATGCATCTTTGATTCTCCTATGAATCAAAGATTTTTTGGATTTTCTCCTGTTTTCCCTCCTGGATCTTGTCTTTATTATCATTAGTGTTGCTTTTGTAGCACCACAGAGAATGCACAGCACTTTAAAACTTAAGTTTCCAGTCAATGCAAATAGCTGGCAGCCCAGAACCTTATGAAGGTACATGAGAAAGGCTCTTTAAATGGTCAGTTAAAATATGACATATGCAGGATGAGAAATTCTTTGCATATCAGCCAGCCAGGAGACATGGAGGTGGATGCTTATTTAGATCCTGTTACAGTTAGTGATCTTTTGTTCATTAGTAAGTGTACCAGTAAGGTCATTGTCGCTATTGACCTATGCCTCACCTACCTGAAAAATGCAAAGTTTTTCTTGAAGGAATTAGGGTTTGTGTGCTAGCAGAACAAGGGATCTAATCTAGAAACCCCTAGTGATTTCCCCTTAAGGCAGTGAGAATCTTTTCTCTTGATAACCAAGTCTGAATAACCTTGCCATGAATTTGCATTTTTGGTTCACAGCCCATTGCTGATTTCCTTTTCCTTGATTTGAGTACACAAGATATCACCCTACTAAGACCTGAGTAATGCAATTTATTTGTGCTTACAATATCTGTGGCTAAGTGACTCAGTACAGACTGTAGTTGGGGTCTACTTTGCAGAGTATGAGGGCAGGAGACAGCCAGGATATCTGTAACTTGTTACACAACTTTGAACAAGTCACTTAAATGCTTGGCATATCATTTACTCTGCCTTTAAAGTTGGAACAATGATATGGATCCACCATAGTTACTGTGAAAAGTTTAAGTGTGAAAAATATTATGGGAGTATAAATTATTTATAATATATTTTGTGCAGGCCAGTTATAAAAAGCAGTGCAGGGTTGTTTTTTTGTTCCCCTTGTCAGTAACAAGTGTAATTTCTAAGGAAAAGTTCACACAATTTACGTGTAACTGTGTTGTGAGCTGGGTGGGGGATGGCATGCTGCATTTTTCCACACATTATTATCTAGTTCCATAGCTAGATGAGTTTTTTTGTAATAAATGTGTATTCATGAAGACACACGAAACAGAATTCCTCCCAGGACTTCCTGAAACAAGTGGCTCCTTTATATTCTGGACTCCAGTGAAAAATCTGTCTTGTTGCAAACCATAATAGCATAACACATATTGGAAAGTGAAAACAGATGAAATTTGTAGGAAGCTTTTTATCAATACGTGATTCTCATGATCCTTATATAGAACAGCTCTTGAAGGAATGGCAGTAACAAGTGGACACATAATTTGACTCTTTGGCACAAGATACTTCTGTTTTTCTTCTTGTCTGCTTATAGCGAGTGGTAAGTGTTCTGCTATTTTGTCATGTGATTTGAACTAAAGTCTAGACAGTTACAGCAAAGATGCTGTTTTTATAAGAAATACAGTTTGTTTATGAATTTTCACAATTTCTGAATACAAATCTGTGAAGAAAATTCAAGTCACTGGCATTATTTTTTGTTTGTGCTATCCATCTATGCTTCTTTCATCTCACCTTCCTTTATGATGGTGTTTTCCTAAAACTTCTTTCTCTCTTAAACTGAAATATGGCTTATAACATGGTCAGACTGAACTTTAGATTCTAGGTTTCAGGTACAGTGATGCGAAATTCCCCCCATTAAATTAGAAGAAAATGCTTTCACATTAGAAACATTAAACCATCTGTGCATTACATATCCCTATGAATGAATATAAACTATTGTGAGAAGTTTTTTGTGGTATCTAGCTTTAATGTACAGTTTTACAGGTATCCTGTAATGTGCATGTTCTTATGCTAATGTATGTAACATTGATGGTGTTTTTCCTGCCATGTGATACTCAAATACTTTAGAGTTAATTGCCTAGTGTTTGTAAATGGCCTGGTTTATCCTGCTGTAGAACCTTTTAACATTTTCTTGTTTTCCAATTGATTCTTGTTTACATTTTTAAATGGGATGTTGTCCTTCAACTGCATTTATTTGTTGGCCATGAACAGAAAAAGCCTAAAGGATGGAAGACAGATGAAGAAATTCTTAGTATATACTTTATACAAAAATGATGACTTCAAGGACACAGGGACCAACATTGCTAAAGGAACTGTATGATATGATATCATATATCATATATTATATATGAACATATATATGATATGATATGTGAACTATATGATATAGTCTATCTTATCTCAAGGCTGAGATAGCCTTGAGACAAAAAGCTAAATGGGAATGGAAATGTAACTAGCCATACTCTGTAAGAGCAGCGCTTGGAAAATCAGTGATGAGGAAGTGCTGCAAAATGTTACTGTTGTCTCTGCTGCCCCTTTTCACACAGCTTCAGCTAACAGAGCTGTCAGTGTACCTCTGATGATCATGAAATCACTTAATGAAATGAAGTGTAACCCACTCTCTACTAAACTAGTGGTTAATTAAGTGTGACCATCAAGTGATGGGAACCATAGTAGTATACAAGGGAATGCTTGTTCATTCCTGAAAGGCCTATTAAAGTAAGAGGAAATATGTGATCAGTAGAGTTGTCTGAATGTCTAACGTGGTATGGCGTGGGAATGCCAGCATCAGAGTTCAAACACATGCGGAGTTACTGCTACTTACTTGAGGTACTGAACAAACCAGAATAACTTACACTATGCAATTCTAATCAATGCCTAGCACTCTTCTGAGGGACCAAAGCAATGAAATGGCTGGTTAACTTGCAGTATCTCATTAAACTGGTGAATCTTGCTTGTCTGAGATCATAGATTGTGTGCAAAGACTCAATGTTCTGCCATTGAGGCCACTCCTTACTCCATGCCAGCAGAGAAACTGTGAGGAATTACCAGTTTCTGCATATTTTATTTCGAAGGGGTTGCAGAAAATAATTTATATTTTTGCGCAGTTTATATTTGCAAAGTGCTCTGTAGGTGTGAAGTCCCATGGCTTCTGCTGTGATGTTGCTATAATGACCCCTCCTGTATATGGTGGAGCTGTGATGTGGATGTGAAGTAGCCTACGGAAGATCAGAAAGTGAGTTTGTGGCAAATCTAAAAGAACTTCAGACTCCTGACTTCTTTTCTTCTCTTGCTTGTGAAGTAAACACAAAAGCTAGCACTAAGGGAAGGCATGGCAAGTTGTGTGACTCGCATGTCCTCTGACATTTTGTCAGCTTTGATATGCAGAAGTGTTTCTAGTTGTGTGATGAGGCTGTCCCTGGTTTACAGAGGAAAGCCACTCACGCAACAGGAAGGGCTGTGAAGACTGCACCTATGCAGGAGACACCGTAGTCCTGCATAAGTGCTCTCAATGAGAATGCAGCCTGGAAGCCTCCCTGAGATACACCGGGTGCAGCTGGTCAGCACAGCAAAGAATGAGACCAGTGCTGAGCCACTGCACTGCAAATGCAGAAGGTATGGGCATTCCGTGAAAGCATGAGAAGGAAAACAGTAAATGCACAAGACTCGATATGTCTGGTATGTGTGTATATGTATAGACATGAACGTGTGCATGTGCATATGCAGTTAAGGAACCTGATTGTTTTACTAATATCATTTGTAATGTAGAAGGTAGGAAGACAGGCTAAGCACTGGATGAGGATATATGTTTCCTTTTAGGAAAAGAAATAATGGAAACAAACTATGTGTATTTTGAGCTTTGTTACCCTACAATCATACAACTGCTACCTGTAGAAACCTTTTTAATCCTCAAGGGGTAAGCAACAGGATAGGGATTAGTGTTGATGCAAGTTACAAGTTGAGAGCAGGGCACAGAGGTAAAACAAATGAAAGGGACTTTAAATATCTTGGCAAATCAAGTGCCTAAGATAGCTGTGTCTTACAGGACAGGAGTAATATTTATCTGAAATGCCAACAACAGTATAAAACAAAAACATTATTGACAAAAATGCCATGGCATTTCTTTGATCAGCCTGGTTGGGTCTCTAACAGATTTTTCTTGCACCTTGTCTTTAAGGTGAAGAACATCTAAAAACATCAGCTCTTTGAATCTAGAAAGCTGAATTTCACAATGTCATAGAAGAATTTAAGTTGAAAGGGTCCTTTGGAGGCCATCTGGTCCAACCCCCTGCTTAGAGGAGATTTAACTAGATCAGGTTGCTCAGGACCATGCCCAGTCAAGCCCTTGACACCTCCAAAGATGTAGAGCCCATATCCTCTATTCCAGTATTTGACCACCTTAATGGTAAAATATTTTTCTAATATTTAATTAGAATTTCTCATACTCCAGCTTATGTCCGTTGCCTATCATTGTGCACCTACAAGAAGAGTCTGGCTCTGTCTTCTCTGTATTCTGAGATATTCTGAGGTAGTTTCAGTAGTCAGGCCTCCTCTGAGCCTCCTCTTCTCCAAGCTGAATGGACTAATTTCTTTAAGCCTCACCTCATATGCCTGTGCTCCAGTCCCCTGACCAGTTTGGTGGCCTGCTGTTCCAGGCTGTCCATACTGGACTTGTTCCAGTATGTCAATATCTTTCCTGTGCTGTGGAGCCTTCCCCCCACCCCCAGACCAACCTGGGCAGGTACCATGCTAATCTTCTCTGTATCATTCAAATTTTAGTATATATGCTGCCAAAGAGTACATGAGTTTGTTTAGAAGATAACAATTGATCTCCTTCTATGACCAGGTGACCCGCCTAGTGGATGAGGGAAAGACTGTGGATGTTGTCTACCTGGGCTTCAGTAAAGCCTTTGACATTGTCTCCCACAGCATTCTCCTGGAGAAACTGGAGGCTCATGGCTTAGAGAGGTATACTCTTTGCTGGGTAAAGAACTGGCTGGTCGGCTGAGCCCAAAGAGTTGTGATGAATGGAGTTAAATCCCGCTGGCGGCTGGTCACAAGCGGTGTTCCCCAGGGCTCAGTTTTGGGGCCGGACTTGTTTAATATCTTTACTGACGATCTGGATGAGGGGATTGAGTGCTCCCTCAGTAAGTTTGCAGACAACACCAAGCTGAGTGGGAGTGCTGATCTGCTGGAGGGCAGGAAGGGTCTGCGGAGGGATCTGGACAGGCTGGATCGATGGGCAGAGGCCAACTGTATGAGGTTTAATAAGGCCAAGTGCCGGGTCCTGCACTTGGGTCACAACAACCCCACAGGCTTGGGGAGGAGTGGCTGGAGAGCTGCCTGGCAAAAAAGGACTTGGGGGTGTTGGTTGACAGCCCGCTGAACAGGAGCCAGCAGTGTGGCCAGGAGGCCAACAGTGTCCTGGCCTGTATCAGGAATAGTGTGGCCAGCAGGAGTAGGGAAGTGATTGTGCCCCTGTACTCGGCACTGGTGAGGCTGCACCTTGAATCCTGTGTTCAGTTTTGGGCCCCTCACTACAAGAAGGACGCTGAGTTGCTGGAGCGTGTCCAGAGAAGGGCAACGAAGCTGGTGAGGGGGCTGGAGCACAAGTCTTATGAGGAGCAGCTGAGGGAACTGGGGTTGTTTAGTCTGGAGAAGAGGAGGCTGAGGGGAGACCTTATCGCTCTATACAACTACCTGAAAGGGGGTTGTGATGAGGTGGGTGTTGGTCTCTTCTCCCAAGTAACTAGCGATAGGAAAGGAGGAAATGGCCTCAAGTTGCTCCAGGGGAGTTTTAGACTGGATATCAGGAAAAATGTCTTTACCGATAGAGTGGTCAAACATTGGAACAGGCTGCCCAGGGAGGTGGTGGAGTCACCATCACTGGAGGTGCTAAAAAAATGTGTAGACGTGGCACTTCAGGCTATGGTTTAGTGGGCATGGTGGTGTTGAGTTGACAGTTGGACTTGATGATCTTAGAGGTCCTTTCCAACTTTAATGATTCCATGATTCTATTAATTAATATTTTAAAAAGAAGAGACTTGCAGACAATGGAAATGAAATGTTTTAACCCTTTTCTGCCTTCTCCCCCATTACCTGCTGTGTCCTTGTGTTCTGGTCTTTTTCACAGCCCACAATTTTCAGTGTCTTCCTGCACTGTAATGTAGTCTTCACAATTCCCTCCCAGCATCCTGGGAGAAATGTTTACATCAGCCTGTGCCCTCGGTTGCATACGTGCCCTCTGCCTCTCTCAGAGCTCTCCTGTCCCTGCTTGTGCTGCAGGCTCCTCCTCCTTGTGCGTTTCTCCACTCTGTCTGACCTGCTCTGCACTCCAGAAACTTTTTCCCTGAAAAGTTGCTCAATTGCTCTTGGAAAAGCACATTTCCTCCTCCTTCCAGAAGATGCCCCCTGAGTGAGTGGAGCCGCATTGTTCTCTGCTGTCTCTTGAAAGGAACATAATGCCTATTAGCACAGAGTAACTCCAAAGGAAGAAATTAAAATTATACACTCAACATGTTAACAGAAACACCCACAAATTGTTTTGAAAAATTATTCATTAGAGTCTGGCCATGATTTTGGAAATTATTCAGGGTGGTTTTATAACAGTCAAAAAACGTAAGGTGCTGTGTGTGAGGCTTTGGGTTTTGGACATCTTGTTCCACATCTCTTTACATTTGTCAGCGAGAACATACAGCTCTTTTGACAGTAGGACTTGGGTGGGCTGATGGTTGCTGAATGCTGTAATAGGAGGTTGGCGCAACACAGAATGATAAACTCACTTGTCAACAGCCTCTCGGGCTTTCTCAGGAGGACAGGCTGAGCTTTGTACCTCTGCATCTTGTTTCTCATGTAGTTTTCAGTAATTTCTCTGGGTTAATTGATTTGTATTTGTTTTTATGTCTGCCCAACATGGAACCCTTGTGAGCCACAGACGCTCATTTTGTATCTATTATTCCCTGCTTCGTTATGTTCCTTCCCCCAGCCAGAAAGAATTCTCCTTAAATTGTTTGCATGTTGGTGGCAATGGAGATGGAAGACCAAAGAAAATAAAGAAGAGATCCACAGTAAATGTTGAAAATGGGGTCCTTCCAGTGTGTGGGATGGAAAATAAGGCTGCAAGCACCGCTAGGGAGATTTCTGGGGGAGGCGACTTCAGCAATGAAAGCCAGAAGAAGAGCTTAGAGAGTACCTCAAGAGGAAGAAGCCCTATGGTGGCATCTGCATACAGTAAGGCACTTTTGCTGAAAAGCAAGTTCCTGGCATAGATGGAGGCCAGGTCACGGGCTCTGTAGGACCCTTTTGGCCTCTGCGCCTGCATTTCCTTCTTGTGAGACCAAATTATTGTGTAGGGTTGGTGCTCACTAAGGTTTCTGATGGCATGGAGTTGGGATATTGTTAAGGTAGGTTGGTCCATGGACTAGGGAGCTAAAACTACTCTTGGATACTGCAGGCCAGATGCCTTAACGCCCCATCAGTTCACAGTTATTTGTGGCCACTTTCACTTTGATATTGTGAGCATTTGCTGTTTCTCTCATGCAGCATCTTTTAATTTCCTATTAGTTGTGTATCAGTTACAATGCAGTTCTAGTAACAGTGTTCTTCCACACTGAATTTCACTGTTGCTTTCTCTCCATATTTCTGCTTTATTTTCTTGTCTTTCTTTCATAGTTTGTGGGGCATTATTTCTTCATCCTTGCTAGTGATTGCCTCTTCCTTTGCATGGGTATTATTTTGTTTGCAGAAATTCGGGAAATTTTGCTTGCTGTACTTCAGAGCCTGGATATTTCGCATAGAAAATTAATCACTTCTGGTCTCTCCTTGCTTTTCCATGTTACAAAGTAATTTTCCAGACTTGTGCTAGTCTTTGAGTGCTCCTGTTTCTACTTCTAAGGCAGAGGGCTCTGAATTTCCATTGCTTGGTGCTACAGGTGTGGTCAGAATGGCTTCCTTCTGTGTCCATTCGCTTCCTAATGACTACACAGGTCCAGCCCAAGTGGGCTCAGCATACACCTCCTTAAGGAGGCAAGCTCACAGCCCCACTGGGGTGAGATGTCACCTAAGTGAATTTTACCTATTTCATTAGTGTTTTGTACACTTTTGTGAACTTGAGTAGGACTGTGTGAAAGGTCTCTTCAGAAATAAACACAGCAGATCAGGGACTATGTGCAGTTTTCCCCAGTGATTTATATATTTTAAGATTAGAGCTGGCATTTTGCGAAATGCTGTTTGAAGTTGTTAATTCGGCTTGCCTGAACAGATTAAAACAGACAGAACTAATTGGTTAAGATTATAGCTAAAAGATCATGACCTCTCACTGTGAACTGTCTCAGTATATGTTCTCATTTAGGTCGGTTCTTCTGGGTTTTTTTTTTGGTTTTTTTTGAGGAAGCAGATAAAGCACACACCATATCACTGAGAGCAAGGAATACTTCTTTGTCATTTGGGAGTAGCATCCCCATCTCAAATCCACTGTTGTTAATGGGAGTTATTTTTACTAAACACGCGTTCATTCTAGCTGCATTTTTGACAGGAAGAGCACTATCAATCAATCAATCAGGTGAGTTTTCAACTTTTTGTAGATAAAACCTAATAGGAAGCCTTTTCATAGCATCATAGCATCCACAGGTACAAAACAACTTAATAAACTCTCACAATCCACGCAGTTTCTGGCAAACCAGAATAATTTTATGAATAATTTTACTTGGAACTTCGTGAGAAAAACGTTCACATGAACAGTATGAGCAACAAATCTCCAGACAAAAACATGGAGGAGGGAGAGTATGTATAGACAGTCTGTGGGGACCTGTGACTTCATCACGCCTCACACGGTAAGAGGGTTCACTTCAGGAGCTGGTAAAGGGATGGAGACTTGAAAGGCCAGGCTACAGGAAGCAGGGATGGTGAGTCAGGAGATGGCAGCCTTCCCTCCCAGTCATCCTTGAACCACTGCCCTGGTGTGCTCATAGCGGGAACTGGATTAGTGGAGATGCCGATCCTTCAGAAGAGTTTTCAAACATGGGTCATGACCATTTGATGTCGTTAAGCGTTACGTGCCGTTTCTTCTCGAGAGCACGGATTTCAGATCCTGCATCTGGTCTGATCTCCTGCGTGGCTGCCTGCGTTTTGCAACTGCCCCTCTCTGCACGTGTCTCCTTTCTGTCCCGGCTTTCCGTCCCGGTGCCGCGAGCCTTGCCATGCACCCGCCTCGCTTCTCACCAAACCCACGGCGCAGCCCTCAGCCCAGAGGTTTCTTGTGCGGTTGCTAAAACAGCTGTCATTTCCTGTTACGCGCACATTATTTTCTGTAACATCTGATCGGTTTACCAGGAAAAGAAGCGATCTCTGTTAGGGGGTTAACAGCGTTTTCTGGCGGTTGTAGGGGTGCCTGTGAGGGGGGCATGTGGAGTGCCTGGTCAGGCGGG
>NW_010541015.1:0-4138 GCF_000687285.1 Phaethon lepturus
GGCTACCACCCCAGGCCTGCCCCGCTCGCCTCTCTGCGGGACTGGCCTTATCAGCTGAGGTCCCTCAGCAGGTCCCCATACCAAAGAGGCCATCCGGCCCACACTGCGCCCTGACAGCCGCCCAGGCCTCACACCAAAAATGGGTTTCCTGGCCGGGCTGTAGCCCTGTCCCTCCATCACAGACCAGCCGGGCCGTGGGGAGTGCGGGCTGCCTCCCCGCTGCCTGCCCTGCTCTCTGGCTGGGGTAGTGGGACAGGCCCTGCTGCAAGGCCCAGCCCGGGCCCCAAGGAGCGGCCCTCGCCCCTTTGCCCCAGTCCACGTCTGCTGGTGGCAGCTGCACCTGAATACAGCAAACCGCCGCCGCACGTGAAAACCTCCCCTCGGCCCAGTCCTGGGAGTTAAAAATCTATCAGGTGGGTATTCTCTCAGTGTAGTCTAGATCTGGCGTGAAAGGTCAGCTCTCCAGTGCCCCCGTGAGATAATCCTCTGTTTTATCAGTAGCACCTTTACCTGAAGTTGATCTCTTCCAGCCAAATCTGGATCTCAGAATATTTGCTGGGACTGATCTTTCCATATTTAACAGCTAAGTTTTCAATATCTCCCAGCTGGCTTTTGCCTGCAGCCAGTTCCATTAAAAAGCTCTAAAATAGAAAAGATACAAGAATGCAGAACTTGAGGCTTTTCCATTTCTACGGGCACAATTCACCATAATCTGTCATATCCACTCATCTCCCACTTTCACAGTTGTCTTCTCCATTTAACTGTACGCTGCCACCATACACACCAGCGCATGTAATTCCCCTATAGCCCTCCTGACCTCCCCTTGTGTGTACACTAATGCCTATACCTGTATGTCCCACTCCACTGGGATGCAAGTGTACTGCAGGATTTTTTCATCACCTGGCATTTTTCTTCAAGTGGCATAAGATAAACCACAAAAAGAGTCCTTTTGTACCATGATATTTGTACAGGATACCGCATCCACAGGAGGAGTTAAAGGGACATAATTACATCAGCTTCAATAGGCTTGGCATGCTGATCTACACACAACTCCATAAACTGAAATGAATGTAAAGACTCTCAGAACTTAATTTCTCAACTTTATCTATTCTTCCAAGGTCAATCTGATTTAAAAAGTGTCACCTGTGAGCAGGGAAAAGGGGTACCTGATATTTCTGCTGCATGACCTCCACATTGTCTGCTTGAGGCTGAATAGTCCGGAAAATGTTCTCTTTATCTTTCATCCATGACTGAAATTCTTCGCAAGAGCTACAGAAGTGGTAATATCCAATCATCTCCTCTAGAGCCTTTTTTCTGTCCTGTAAAACAGATGATGACTTAAGTATTGCTGTAATAAGTCCTTGCTGTTTGAAGAAAAAAAAAGATCCTTGCAATTAAACTACAACACACAGGTGGTAGCTTAGTATTTTTGCCAAACACTGCTGAAAGAGAAGAGAACATGTTAGCTTTAAGACCTTAATGCTTATTCCCAGAGCAACAGTGGTTTAAAATCCTAAGAGAGGCAGTTGGAGAGTGCTCAACTCTTGACAGGCAGCAAAGCCACTGTGGTTCTTGCTGCTGCTGCCTGAAGATTTACCTCAGTAACATCTAAAAGTCCCATAAAACATGTTTTGGCTGGTGTTTAGGGCAGGATTGTGGCAGATGGGAGTGAAAAGTAATAAACGGAGAATGCAGATTACATTGTATATTTTTGTTGGTATCAGGTAAGACAGACCAAAAATTTAGAAGCTGCAGCAAGCAAACATTAGGGGGAAAAAAAAAAAAGATTACACAAAAGAATCCACTCTTCATAAAGTAACAAGACTAGTAAAGTTTGCCAATATAAAATGTGCTTTGATACAAAACTTCAATTATAATCTCAAGCCTTGAAGTTCCATGGGTCCCCACAGGATTGAGGCACATTTTTAAACTACAAAGCAGAAGCCAGCGCAGCACTTAACCTTCCCTTGCACTGCTTTTGATTTAGCTATTTTTGTGAAGCGCAAAGCATTGGAGGGGATACTATACCTCAGCCATGCTCTGTAGATTTTCATAAAGTGAATCTATTTCATCTTGGGTCTTCCATATGTTCTCTGGAAGAAAATGAACATCTGGACCGGAGGTTCCAGGAAATGCAGTTTCAGATGTCGCCCAGGTTCGACTGAATGGTAGCTTAGCTGTCTTTTGATTTAAGTCACTTGGGGCTTCCATCTTCACCATCTGTTACACAAAGTTTAACGTAATAAGTGGATCAATATTTCTAATTTGGATAAAAATCTCACATGGAAGGAAAATCTGGACTTGCTAGTTCAAATCACATTACATCCCTTTAAGCAAAAAATTTCCAGCGTTTGTTTGAATCTGTTTCCTTTGTTTTATTCTGAAAGAATAAACCAAAAACCCTAAAAACATTTTAGTTTTGTTTAAAGAAAAAGTTTCATTTAGCTCATTTTAAAATATATTTATTCACCAAAAATTCTCATTTTGTGCCCATATCAAGGTTGTGGTGGTTTTTTAGCTTTGAAAATTGCCAACAAACCAAGGAACCTACTATGCTCACAAGTTCTATTTGTGATGATGTTCTAGTACCTGAACATTTGCAGTTTCAAAGCCTGTGAGTGACCTAGTGAAGAAATGCTTGTATTTGCACATTGAGACCATCTTGTCACATGCTTTTTCATGCTTAATAACAAAGCAATACAAATTTTGTTTTAATAAAAAATAATGTTGGAACGATGTGATGAGGTAAAGACCCAAAGCAGTGCTCATAGCTCTCAAGCTGGTTTGACTAAATATCGAGTGATCACAGAAGTCTGAAAGAAGCAAGCTATGAAATGTATCATTCATCTCCCCTGACTTTTGTTGTCAAATGAGCTCGAGTCTCAAGTCAAAAGTTCCCTTTCTAGTCAGTGAAAAAGAGGGTCATCTTCATCCCATGTGCCTTAAACGTCCATCCTAGGATGGTATGATTTGTTCCTGGAGATGTGGGATGGTTTAACATTACATTAGGATGCAGAAAAAATTTGTAAGGATATTTATATTAAATGTCTGCTTTTTAAAGCTGATTGAAATGAATACTGATGGGAGAATAAAGAGTGAGAAAGGATTTGTGAGGGCCAATATAAGGAACCAATATAGATGAACATATTTCTAGCATTTCACAGAACACTAACTACACAGGCTATAAATGCCCAATGAACTTTGTCATCTAAAAATTTGCTTCAGTTCTAATTCAAAATTTCTTTTGAATTAAAAAAATATGCTCTTGTTTAGGTAATTTGCAATATTCTAGTCTGTCAAAATAAAAATATTTTACATAATTAAAAACCATTTCATTTACATTCTTCAACAAAATATGATACAATCTCTCATCTACTTACTGCAGCTGGAGCTTGCTCTGCAGCAATTTCAGCCTGCTCTTTCAGGCGTCTCATCTCAGAAGAGTAGGCTGCAATCTCCTTCTCCAGGTGCAAGTGACGATGCAACAGCGCTTCGGCACTCGATTCATCTTTTCCATAGTCCTTGCTGGCCAGAAGGGGCTGCTTTTCTTGCAACCATGAATTTGCTTCATTGATGTCAGCAAAGTACTGAAGGGAACACAGGAGAAGAAAATGCTGGGTTTCATCCTGGAAGTATCATACCCAACTCCTTTCTCTTTTGAAAATAATGAATAAGGCAGAGAAATGCCATTAGGTCTGTAGCTATTAGGCTACTTGCAGGTGTTGTGAAAGCTATGAATAAGGTGGCTCTAGAGGTCTAAATCCATGATGTATTTCACAATCACATCAAGCACAGATAATTCACAGAATCACAGTGAGTAAATAGATTCAAGGATTGCCTCTATAACTCTTTAAAAACTCCTAACTAACTAGAACTTTATAGTGTTTAATAGCAGCAGTAAAAGGAACCCACAATGTACAATGTTGGTAGACACCATGTAATTCTAATAGGTATTTTCTAAAGGTTCCATGAAGTAGTCCAACAATGAACAACAAACTCAGTCTACAACAAAAGCTTTCTTCTTTTTCCCATGATTTGCAGTCTGACTGGCCATGGTTGCAAAAAAGAAACCCAAAACACCAAGATTTTGGGATAGAAAATATAGGTACAACAGAACCGCCCCCCCCCCCCCCACGCA
>NW_010541015.1:4169-5917 GCF_000687285.1 Phaethon lepturus
GTAGTGAAGGAAAAAGAACTAAAACACCATAATGATGTTAAACTTACTAGACAGATCAGAGAATATAGACTTTGTCAAGAACAAAGCTGTTAAGTTTTGTTCAAATGTCTCATGGGAACAAGATATTGAGCAAAAATGTAGGGAACGGACAATAATAAGAACACTTAAGATACAGTTGTGTGATTTGTGAATGCTGATTTTTTAAGAGCTCTTTATCTGCAGATGTGTGAATGTTTGTACGTTTAAAAGATACAAATCTGACAAGGTCAGAATGGCAGGGTCAGATGTTTCCCAGGCTTTGGGAAGTTCATGGTCAATTGTTTTGTTGTTGGTTTGGGTTTTTTGGTTCGAAAAATGTCACACAGCTACTCAGATCCCATGTTCATAAAAGACTGCACCAGGGGTGTTACGTGTGCTATTTTGATTAGTGTTTTTAACTGAGAGCATCTCCCAGACACTCAAATCTCCTGCCTAGCTGGCTTGCAGGAGGGATGAGACTGAGCTCATGGAGATGTTTTTGAAGACTGACACCTGAGGGTTTCCTGCCACTGTTGCCCTGCATGCAGGGGCATGGGGCAGCGCTGAACCACATTCATGTACCCCATACCACAAGCCACAGCGGAGCCACGCTGACCTGTTTGATGAGAGCTGCTGCCTGCAGACGGCTTTTGCGATCAGCCACCTCATCTTGGAGCTGCTGCCACAACTTCTGGAGGTTGTCTGTCTGCCTCAGAATGTCCTCCTGGCGCGCAGGGTTCTTCTGGCTTAGCTCCCAGCCCCTCCTCATCACATCTGCACATATGGCCCTGTGGGAGTTGCACTCTGCTTCAAGAGCCTAGCAGGAGGATGGGAGACATGTGAGCACAACTCATTCCCCGCCAGCTGAGAGTAAAGAGGGGATCCTGTTCTTTGCTACTGTAATGCATACGTTTCCGAGAGCCCTGTGTCTTATCTATGCCGGTCAACTTTCCCTGAGCCCTGAGATGATTGCCTCTCAGCTCCCCACACTCAAGTTACTGTCCCTACTTTTTCCCTTTGATGTGAAGTTCATTATACAGTCTTCTCTGAAAGAGATAATTGTTTGTCATTCACCACTTCAGCTGTCTTATGCCTTCCAGAAGCAACAAATACACAAACAGATGCACACAAATGTATATTAAAATTACAGAAGAGGCTCCTGTTTCATTTTTTTCATGCAAGTTCTCAAGCCCACAGGTCTCTTCACTTATTTACAATGATTCTTTGCATAAGAAGGCAGTAGCACATATAGCTAAGCTTTTGATATTAGCCCACAGCAAGGTCTTAGGGAAAGTGGTAACAGATTTGTAAGTTCACAGAATGTTATCCATCCTGCCTGCTGATATCTTTTTTTCACCACCTCTTCCTTGCCTTACATCTCTCTTGGCTAGGAAAGGTGAGTGGGAAAAACAAAAACTAGCAACCTTTTTTCCCTCCCACACAAAATGAGCTAATACGGAAACTAGTGTCTTCACTACAAGCCACACTTCTAGTCCAGTATGAAGCATATTCCTTCTTTACCCTTTCCTTCCCCTTTTTGGGAAAAAAATTTCTACCCTATATGTTTTTTTTAAATTCCAGACACAGGCCATGACACTTGAGATAACGAGTAGTTTGACAGCTTTCTTATAAGTGCTGCACTGACTAAAGGACATAAATGTTGTAAAATCTCGCTATAATACAAAGACAAGACATCACCAGCAAAGTAAGATACCTTGTGCTTCTGAATA
>NW_010541015.1:5957-53328 GCF_000687285.1 Phaethon lepturus
TTTCTCTGAGATCCACGATTCTTCTTCTTTACAGTCACGGAAGAATTCAAAAAGCTTCAAAGCCTCTTCTAGCTGCGATTTTCTGAAACAGAGAAACAAACAGTATATCTCAGTCAGAATTAGCATCCCGTGGAGACAATGGTAGCATAATCAAAGGAGAATTTAGAAAACCAAAATCTGAATGCCTGTAATGTCTTTTTGTCATAGATTATTCATGGAAGACAACAAAGGAAATAAGATTCCATTTCCCTCTTCCTCTAGGAGATGAGGAGACAACCACGTGCTATTCAGACTTCACAGAATGCAAGTCAAAATAAACGCTGAGAATGAAGCTGTTCTTTAGCTATGAGAGCAAGTGATCTGGTTCAGTCAGCTGTAATCAAGACACTCAAGTTGCCTGTGTTATGCCTTTGTAAATAGAGATATGAAAAATTTCAAACGCTGGGAAGCTGTGACTTCTGATCAAGGGAGTGATTGATCATCCTAATCAGGAAGAACCAAGCCATAAACACAGCCCTACCGTGACTTGCTCAGAGTTATAAGGTTCTGATAGAGCTGACGAAGCATCTGAACTTTCGCATAAAGCACTTCTGGTTTAACTGTGCTGTCCTTGCTGATTTCAGCTGTCCTCTGGGTGATTTGTTCCAATCTATCATCATAGGAAGAGATCTGCGAGTCAATCAAGTTGTGCTTCTGCAGCAAATCTACTACTTCCAGGAGCTGTTTCCCACAGTCCTGGGAATTCACTAGCACCTGCAAACAAAATGAGGAAAAAAAAGACATTGGCAGAGAGTGCATCCAAGGACTCAGTACAAAGAAATCAGTTGAAAGGTTCCTGTTTACTCTCATAACTTCTAAAAGTAAAAGAATTATGTCAGCTAGGTAAAGTAAAAAAGCTGCCTAATTAGAGGAATCATACTTTTCTTTCAATTTCATAAGCTAATGGCAACAATGCAGAGTTTCTATCTACTCCAATGCAAGTAATCGTCTCTTCTAATAAGAGTATGTTTTCAAACCTAAGTTAATTCTACTGATTAAGCACTCAAGGTCTCAGAATTCATGGGCACGAGGAATAGCCCTTTGCTATACACCCACCTGTATCTACAATATTCCTTTTTATGGTATGTTTTGACTGCAATGTTTTTTTGTTTGAGGAACTTACTTGCCTTTGCTATCTAAATAATGAAAATAAATACTTCATAGTATTTAACTGGTGCCTGATGAGGGTACCAAGTGCTAGAAAGCCTGTCCTCTGTCTAATTGTATCGATGGATACAATTATCAATCCTGTTGTAAGATGTTATCTTTCTTTACCAATCTTCTCCCATATCCTCAGTCTATCATGGTTCCAACCATATTATTACCATTAGGTGTTCTTTGCTGACTAACACTAGGACAGAAAAATTTGAACTTACAGATAGCTCTTATCTTTAATTTGAAATTCACAACTTCATATAGCCTGTTGACTCTTTCAACTTAGGTACAAGACACCCTGTAGTCATAAGGATTTTCCTGTCTTTAGGTAAGACAAGGCAAGACCAAAGGATGTATACATACTCCCTGCCATTACAATATCAATACCAGTAACCCGTTATTTCCTATACTAAAGAGAAGACTTTGGGCTATGACACTCTGGTAACACTTGGATATTCTTCATAACAGCAATCACTGTGCATTTACAGTGGAACTTTTCTCTCTCACAAGCTTAGACACCTGAAAGTCAGATGTATGCCTGAGTTAGTCCCCACCTGTATAATCATTGGAGGTACTTCCAGAAGGTAATTCAGAAGAATTATGTGGAACATGAACAGGAGGTTGTTTTATTCCACTTTCACTTTTACACTTCTGAATTTAGGTGAGATTATTCGTGGAACGTGAACAGGAGGTTGTTTTATTCCACTTTCGCTTTTACACTTCTGAATTTAGGTGAGATTATTTCCCATCTTTATTTTACTACAGAACTTGAACCTGTAGTGCACTCCCTGTAATACCATGTCTGGCTTTCTGATTAAGGACAGCCCCTGTAGCAAAGCCTGTTTTTTCTCATGTAGTTATCTGCAATGCACAGTTAGCCATCTAAGTAAAAATGGTATATTTTTTCTATATCTGATAGACTTATCTTCTGTTAGCACCAGGTAGTCCCTGGAACATGGAGGTTTTTTTAGGGACACACACTGGTAGCAGTGCAAGCTGTGTGCCGGTGGAGAGGGCTCAGTACCTGCAGCTCTTTCAGCTCCTCTGTAATGGCATCAATGTCCCTCAGGAGGCCCAGAATTTCCTGCATTGTACCCAGGGAGAGTTGTCGTCTCTGCAGCTGATCCAGAAGGTCCTGCCATTGCTTTGAAATGCTGTTTTGCCTACAAAGGAAGGGAAAGAAATAAACAAATTGGACCAAAGACTTCGGGCAGCACTGGGAGATTCTCAGTGCTTGCAGCTTTAGAAGAGTTAATTGAACACACACAACTCTTACCACCAGTGCAAGAGGACAGGCCATGATCACAAAACAGGTCAAAGCAATGTTGTTATCCAGTTAGTGTGATCACAGGGAGGAATTCTGACTAGCACATCAACTGTCATTGACTTTTTTAATTTAGATATTGTTTTTTATGGATCCTCACACCTGATATCCCACATTGCTTTCATCTGATACAACGGAAAAGCTTGGAAAAAAATAAGTGGTCTTTGAATGGCTGCTTAAAGTAAAAAAAGAATCTAAACCATATCAGGAGTCACAATCTGATCTTATAAAGATTTTGGGTTACTCTCTTATAACTTTTTTCTTAGCTTTCCCACAGGTTTTTGATTTTTTTCTGAACTTACAAAAGCATTAAAATACCACAAGAGAAGTTTTTTGCATGGCATTCTTAGCCATTCCCAAATCAGGTTATTGGTAATCAGAGAAGACGTAATTTCTCAAGATTTGCCCCAAACTGGAGTCAATCTGAGAAGACTTTGCGCCTTAACTAATCTATATCTCCCGAGACTACATACATACTGAAAAAGGAATGCATTGATTTGGAAAAAAAAAATTATCCCTCTAGGCATTTCTGATGGAAAATATGATTTTTTTGGCAGAACAAGTATTTTCATGTATAATGAAAATACCTTAAAACTATTTTTCACGAGAAACCAGTTTGAGGGTTTGATCATTCAAGAAAAAAATAAAAATTTTAAAGACGACGAAGGATTTGTCTTATCTGCTGAAACTGTTCACAGGTAGAAGAAATTCCTTCAAGTTCTACTCTTAAGGAGCAGAGCTATGATTCATAGCTACAATTCATTTTCTTCCACCACACCACAGTTTCAGCTAATTTCAACTTCCACCATTACACAGTCTCATGACCATCACTCACTTCTTCATGATTTGATCTTTGCCATGATAGTTCTCCTGGCTGATGACTGTGGCCATTACATCCAAAGCTGTGAAGCGTTCCCTTCGGGGGAGTACATCTGCCACAATGGCTTCCAGCTTCTTACTGGCAGCCTCCATCCTGTCTGCGCTCTCCGGCCAGAAGTCCTGCTTCCCAATCACTTTCCTCATGTCTTCCAAGTAGGACTCACGCAGGGCTGCCTTCTTCAGGAACCTCTGGGCTAGCTGTTCCAGCCTTTCTAGCCTCAGCATCTCCTCCTGCAGTGCTCTTCCCCGGTTGTGCTCTGCCTTTTCCAGGATAATCCAGTGCTTTTCCACATCTTGCAGTGTCCTCCCCTCTGGGGGCAAGTATGGCTGTTGGTTGTTGGCTCTCTGCTTGGTCCTGATGTTGAAGAGATGAGCTTCAATCATGCCCTTCTCTTGATACTTGGGGGGTTTCTCCACAGTGCGGAAGGTCTTAAAGTTGGCCATGAGCAGCCACATTTCCTGAAGAGAGTTGGGGAAACGACAGTCATCCAGTTCCATCACCTTCTGTTTAATCCATTTCAGGAGGTCAGAGACCATCTGCTCATAGAGAAGCTTCAAATCATCTATCTCCTTCAGGAAAAACACGATCTGTGATGGGAATATGATGTTACAAGCCACGTAAGAAGCAGAATGAAGAAAGAGAGTTGAATGGAAACCATCTTCATAAACCAAGCTTAGGAATCAAATAGTTGAACATGTGTCAGGAAAATAGTATTTAACAAGCAGGTTGCCACAATCATCACCTTTTTATACCAATGTGGTGATAGCTGTCACATCTGAGGCCAGGTGAAATCCTAGAATAACTTTCCATAAAACACAGAGAAATAAATATTATTTAATGTCTCATTGCAATTTTTATTTAAGAAAAGGTTAATTTTGGAACAAATAGTATGCATGTGGAGACTGTCAGCAGTTCCTATGTGGGCTAAATAGAAAACAAGAATTCCAAACTGAGGGTTCAGATTTTTTGTTCCACAATGGGAAAAAAGATTTATTTTTTCCATTCTCATCCCTAAAAGCAAAACAATTCAATCCCATCTAGTATGCAATTACACCGTCTTAGCTTCACCACCTTAGGCTGTAGGAGACAAGATCTTGGTTCTCTCATGTCCACAGCAGACTGTGGTCAAACAGCCCCTTCTCAAGCTCTTCCATTGGAACTGTTTTTCTTTATATAAATTATCAGAGAATGTCTTGTGGCCAGATAGGGGTTTGGTAAGGATGTTAACTCTGATTCAGTACTAATTTTCCAAGTCCAGGACATTTATCTGTTTCATTTGTGGCCTGACCTGCCTTTATTTCAAGTTCAAGTCAACACTGGAGCAAACATTTAAAATGAAATCCATAATGAAACAAAAAGGAATGAAATCATCCTTTCCCTCCATTTTACATTTTTTTCCATCTTTGTCTTTTTACTTTATATTATATTTTTTCCTTGCCCTAACTTAGTAGCCTTCCTGCAGATGTCAGGTTTAATGCTGAACAATGTCGTCTGCCTCCATCATTCCCCTGCGTCTGCCTGCTCCAACCAGGCAGATCACTAAGTGAGATGGCACTGAGCAAAGACCCAGTCCCTGCAAGTGGTAATCTGCTTTTACCTACCAGAAAGAGCACTTGGCAATGAATACATGTCACAGTGTTGGAAGAGGAGGAAAAAAACACCAACCTTTAGGGCAGGAAAAGCAGCCCATGACATCAGGGCTCCCTTCTGTATATTCTGCCATCATATCCAGTTCTTGCTGAAAGATCCTAGCAAATGCGTGGTCACCTCACATGGGAGGGGGAAAGAAGATTTACCTCCCCGAGGTGATTCTCTCTGCCATCCTGGTCACACAGTCTGAATTCAAAGGCTTCCTTGACACATTCAGGCTTCCCTCCCCAATCCTATTAGTAAATTCAGAGCTGCCTATCTGAGGGGACTAAGGACATGAAGAGATTAACATCTGTTTTGTTCTCCTTCTGAATGTTTGTGTGTGTCAGAAATGCAGGAAGACAGGAATGCAATATGAGAGACAGACTGAAAATAGGGAAGGAGGCAAAGAGAAAAAAAGAAGCAGGTAAGTGGAAGGAGAGAGAGAAAAGAAAGAATAAATATAGCTGTACAAAACAGAAAAAACAGTGGAGCACAACAGGAACTGAAAAAGGACAGAGTGAGAAATACTTTTTCTGTTTTTTTCCCATAATACAAGAATTATGGCTTATTTAATCCTTATAGTTCCTCTAATAGATGCTTGGTGACTCAAGGACTATTTCAGGTTTATCAGAAGAAAAATAATGCTTCCTCGCCAAAATTCAGAGACTCATGTGTAGACCAGTCAAATCTAACTGCCTACTCTCCTCACTGATGCCCAATCTTTTGACCAAATTCCAAGTCCTGCTCTCATCTAACTCTTCTCTTCAGAGAACTTCATTGTTACTGATATATGTTTCAGGATCATCTTGTTCTTGTCCCAGACCACTTTGTTAGCTGAGCAAACCCTGCTTTGCAAAACCTTTTCACTTCATCACCACCAGGGAAGTCTTAGTTTGGATTTTTATGCCTCCCATTAAGCAACATATTCCCCCCCTCAACTGCACAGGCAGTTCTCCAAGTCCTGATGTTCATGTAGGACCCATCCTAGGTGCACAGGTTTTCTGTGGGCTATTTGTTTTGTATTTTTGACAAAACCAGAATAAATTATTCTGAAGGTAGAAATGAAATTGTCTCTTAGGAAAGTGGTTTTCAGCGGAACAACAAGATTCCTTCAGTTTTCCATCAACAGGATGCACATAGTTTTTAATATAGCTCATGATATTATGTGGGACAAAATGTATGTGTAAATTGAAAAAAAATTTTTTTTTAGCTTTGGGGTTTTTTTTCCTTAGGAGGAGCACCCCTTCATTTTTCATGTCTTTTTTTTTTCCTTTCTCCATTTTGTACCTAAGGAGTTAGAAAGAAAGGATGAGGATTTTCACAGGAACTAAAAAATCCAAAGTAGTCTTATAGAATAAGAGATCACCTTTGCTATTAAATCAGAAAATTGTTGACTAGGTCTGCTTTTGCCTAACAGTAATCCTCCCAAGATTAATGAGATCTGTATGCCTCAAGCTGCCTTGGAGCCGTATCAGTTCTCAAACAGACACTGTGAGGTCAAAAAAGGATTCATTTTCAGTAACATAAATGCAAACCCCCTTGAGAGATCAGAGAGTCTACAGACACTTCTCAAGATTCAAGTGATGATAAAAGGTCACTTCAAGTTCAAATAATCCTGACATTGAGCTTGCACAAAACCCCCCAAACATTTCCAACATAAATTTAGCTTTACGTATTTAACTTTAACTTCTCAAGATAGTAATGCATTTACTTTTGTAAGTCGCTTTTGTATTGTCTGGCCTTGTTTCAGTCTGGAGAAGTAGTGGTAATAGAATGACACATAAGTCATGATGGATCTCTCATCTGGATAGGGTACTGCCACATCCTCAGCATCAAGCAATTTGCTGATTCCTAGCTCTTTCTCAGCAACATCGAAGGCGTTGTTCAGGTTTTTGATGGGCTGGTCCTGCCGCAATGAGCTATAGTGGATAAGATCAGGCCTGGGCAAGGAAAAGAACAGGGCGTGGAGAGGAAGAAAGATTTATGTTTGTCATAAGTTCTTTCACATTATAAACCATAAACTGTTTATTAGACTAAGGAATGTGACATTAATGCTGAAACTATGCTGTCAGACCCTGAGCTTCATTCAAGAGCATCACCCCTTACCTACATAACAGGAAGAAAATTGTCCCTTATGAAATTGAAATATCACTCTCAGCAAATCTCTGCCCTTCACTTATTTATCGTCTTCACTGATGGGTGAAAACCAAAACCCACTAGAGAGGCAATTCTGAAAAGGGGGGTGAATCCCAGCTGAGGAAGTTACAGGATATCACCATGGTATCCTGCCAGAAAATGTAGCAGAACTGTTAATGGGAGAAGAAATACTCAAGGTTCTCCCAAGTGGTTTTTCTCAACTGCCTTGGGCTGTTTTCTACACAATTTTTCAAAAGGAGAAAGAAAGAGACAGGTTGTTTACTCTGCTGCAATTAAACCAGAAGGTATACATGCTTATAAAGTTCATACCACAAAACCAGTCTCTAAAATAATTTTTGAAAAAGAGCAAAGGGACCATGACTGAGAGGCTGAGACCAAATAATGGGCAGCACTGTTCAGATGTGTGATATTGCCTTGGAAATTTGATTTTATGCTCAACAAAAGGAACTACCAAACAGAAGCTTTTGGTCCTTCCTTCCTCAGAGAGAGAATATTCATTTAAGAAAGCAGAGCCTTCAGTGAGAGAGAGCAAAGAGAATTTGAAAGTTTCTTGACAAATACTTGTAATTCAGACTCTGGAACAACTTGTGCCAGAGCTAGAAACAGCAATGAGCAACTTCTCCTGAACTGATCCATCAGATCTTACCTGTGAGCATGTATGAGTGCGTTGAAGGCCAGCCCATCACTCCAGCTTTTGGAGAAGTCCTTCACATTCACATTGGAATAGCTGGCAGTTTTATGCTGACACCAGAGTAGTAAGGCTTCATTTGCCAATAGACCATCAGCTCTGCCTCCAAATTCTTCCTGTGAAGAGAACAGGGAAAAGAAAAATCAGTGTGAACAATACATGGAAGTAACATCAGTGGGTTTACGCTTGTGTTCCTGTTCCCAAAGATCACTTTGTATTACTTCCATCCTATTCACAAATCCCCTCAAAGTCATGAGTTGTAGACTGTATCTGCCATGAAGGTAGAATGATTTAACATGAAAGGAGAAGTAAAAGTGAATTGAATGAACTCAGAAATTATAACATGAAATGCAGGTGTTAAAAGGTTAAATGCTAAATGTTTCTCTTCTGCAATGTTTGTAGAAATCAAGTGGAAAGCAAAGCTCAGTTATTTGCTTCCTTAGCTGTGAACTAGAAATCAGAAACAAAATATAGCATATCCAGGTCTAATGTTAGAAATTATTAACTTTGATTTCATAATACCTTCGTAGGATCTTATCTTTCATGTACTTAGAGTACATGTTAAATAATTTAAAAAAGAATGTTTTTCTTCAGAGAAAGAGCAAAGTAGCAGCCTGCAGTTCAAATCTAGAGAGAACTGTTGTCAGAGAAATTCTTTCTGGAGTCAAAAGCCAGTAACACATTTGTGGAAGAGAGTGAGGAACATGAATATCCTATCTATCTCCAAGTTACTGTTTTCTGTCTCTTTGAGAAACTATAAAATGGATTCAACTGCTTTTAGAAACTGCTGGCTGGCTAACTGGGTAATATTATAAGATCTGCATGATCAAAATGCAGGAAACATCATCAAAATGGTCCTTGCTGGCCTGAAACTCTACAGAGTTTCTAAAATACTCTAATCAGGCAAAAAGACAAAGACACTGTTTTACCTTGTCAAGTTTGATAAACGAAATCTGAAATCGAAGTATAATGATCCAGATAAGTCCCAGGATTAAGGTTCTGTCACCATCCACGATGTTCTCAGGACCAATCACTTTCACTTGTACCTGCTAATAAACCAATATCCATTCAGCATAAAAGTACTCACGTCCAGCTCCCTGAAGGAGATATCTGTGTAACAAGCTGTTATCGAAGAGGGTTTTCAGGCTGTTTTCTTAAGGAAACAGGTTTTAGGTGATCTCTTCATTTCTCTATATACCTGCAAGCTCCCATGTTCACACCCTAGCTCTCACATGTACCAAGGACGAGTTTCAGCAAAAGCCTGGCAAAAAGATTGCGATCTCAAAGATTTAAAGTTCCTGTAAGGGTTTTGAAAACTGATGGTTAAGGAGAGGAAAGAAACACAGCTCCTTTCCTCCAACACAGTGACAGCAGGTCAAACTCAGAGACCATCTCCTCTGTCTGGTCCCCAGCCAGGTAGTCAGCATACAGCTCTTGGGCTCACCAAACAGTACAAACATACTAAATAAACTAACATACTAAACAAGGCATGGCTGTCTTCTCTACTATTACTTGAGCAGAAAGCAAGTTTGTCGTTTATGCCAACAAAGCAACATCCCTTCAAGAAGTCTGAGCATGCTTCCTTCCTCCTCTCTGGAGGCTGGACTGATGTGACAAGTGATGGCTGCATGGTCCAGCTGCCAGAGCCTGGATGTGCACATACCACTGGGCCTTCCACAGTGTGTACCCTTAGCAGGCATACGGCAGCTGGAGCCCCGTGCTGTATTGTATTTGTTTTGTAATTAGTAAAATCCAGACATTATATACTTTCCCATGCCTACTGCTATGAAACCCCTCTGCTCCTTTGGGAGCATAGCAAAAAATGATGATTTTTCAGAGATGTCTACAATAAATTCTTTGCTCAGAAAATAAAAAAATTTACATACTAGCTTGTAGATGAAATGAGGATGCACAACTGAAATAAATAAAACCATTGCAATGACTTGCTGAAACTGTTAGAATCAGAGCTCTAAAAATCTCCATTTTATACTAGGTAGCTTCACCTTTGCCTAATGATGTTTTCTCTCCCTCAACATCTGGGAAAACATAACATCTAGAAAGATATAGAAAAGCAGTATATTTTCATTTAGGTGTGACTTGTTTTGAGGGAACATTAGCTCTTTATAAGTCATGTTACTGAAATAACAAAGAAATTAAAATCTGATGACTTTTTTTTTCCCTTTTAATAAACCCTTGGCCTGTCTTCAAAGAGTATTTTATCATGTATTAGAGGGGAAAATCATAATGAACATAATACTATAATTAGTTAGTAACATACATAAGCTATTGTGATCTCTAATATCAATATTAACTTACCTTGGCTTTCAGAAATGTGATGGCTTTGCTGTTGTTCTCTAGAAAATGCACTCTCATCTTTCCCCGGTTCGGTCTGGGCAAAGCTTCTCCAGAGAGTAGCTCCAAGAGTTGCATGAGAGAGATGCCATCCTTCAAGTCTGTGTAAATATCTTCTATCTCAACCTTTACCTACGAAGACCAGTCAGACAATACAGACTCTGGCTAGAACATTTGGCACACAGAACCCTCTACTTCTAATACTAAACAAACAACACATTCTTGCTGTTTCACTGAGTCTTCTGTATGTCAGTGCATATATGCAAAAAGTGATGAATCTTAATTCACAAAAAATGGATTTGCAGGAGGATTGACATCATTTATGAAAGTAGGCTGAAGTAAAAAAACACAACCACAACTGAACAAATAAAGAAAAAAGCAGGAAATCGTGAAAAATATTTTTAAAAATCAGCATTTTCAGAATCAAACATTTTGGAAGTGCTGACATTTTAAATTTCAATTCAAATTAATCTTTTCAACTTTTTATTATGAGTAACGCATTTCATTTAAAAATTGATCTTGATAATGCCATTCAGTGACTCGGTTTTCACTCCATAGTCTCAAAAAAGTCTGTTACAACCTGCTTAGACCTGCGCTACCACCCAAAGTCTCCATATTTTTAGCCAGAGTCTCACACTAAGCAAGAGATTAAGATCTTTTACAAAAATGTATTTCATTGCTGCCAGTAGTGAGGTCACCCAGTGCTTAGGTGATACAACATGACATAGTGTGTACTCTGACCTAACAAAAACTTGCCTTGGGCATTTGCTTTTGGCCTTATGCCACTAGCCATCAAGAAGTGACATTAACACCATACCACACACTCAACAACCATTTACTGTGATTCTGAAATCATGGTAAATAACCTTTTTGTCTTCAGAAAAAAAAATATTTCTGAAGCTAAGTAGTAGCCTTTGTAATTCAGAGAATAGTTACATGTAGGGGAAAAAGAGGACAAGTAACAGACGTGCTTTTTCATTCCTGACCAATTATTAAACAGTTCAACAGCACTTATCTCCAGAGAAAGAAGAAAACACTGAAAGTGTAAAAGCAACTCAAAGAGACTTTAAGTCTGTACTGTGTGCAGAACAAGAATTTACAACTTTCTCTGAGTCATTATCTCCAGGAAAAACTCCCTGTTTAGTTGCCAACTTTATTTCTTTTTGCATATTAAATAAACTTAAAATTCTACCTATGGTACATTACTATAAAAAAGTTAAAGCTGTTATATTCTGTGACATTTCTATAAATTAAGAATAGTTCCATTTCTTCATATATCTGTTTTATGCCTCACCCAGCAATAGCTTTAACAGCTTTGTTGCATCATTCTTCTCATAAAGATACCAGTCACGGATTGCTTAACATATTCAATCTAATAGCATCCTTAGTGCTAGACTTGAAGTAGTCAACAGTGCAACTCAGAATATGTCCTCTAGTATGATCCAATAATGTTAAAGTGCGTGTTGAAAAGCTGAGACTACATTGCTGAGAAGACCTAGATAAGCTGTCAGTCTCTGCACCATTTCTTACCGCATATGGTTTGGAAAGTTCTTGCAGGCTTTTTCCCCCATGCTTTTATGATACATGAACAAGTACTGTGCAGGAAGTTAAGACTGACATTTTAATCTTTGAACTTGAAGGTGTTTTTAAAATGAGAAAGTATATATATTTATCTGTAGCTAAAGAGAAATAATTTCCTACACCACAAAAACCTAACTTTCTGCAGGTGGCAAAATGAGAATGTGTTTTGCAGTTCTTCTCTCATGGTAAGAAAAGTAAATTTAAAAGATCATTGTGCTCTGAGGCTGCCTTTGCACCAATCACCAACTTAAAACATTACACTGAAAAAAGTGCAGCTAGTACTGAAACATCATATTATAGTGATGAGCTAGAATGGAACCAACAGGCCTGGTCCTGCTTGATGTCACCAAGGGCCATTTTCATTAATATCAGCTACAGACTCTAGAAAAGGGAATTGGTTTTGGATGATGTAATTCCCTACTGTAACACAGCTACATTATTTGTGCCTGAAATGAGTTTATCTGCAGTAAGTCTGGAGACTTTTGGAATACGTTGGAGTTACCTTGCACACACAAATCAATTGTACACTAGCTCAGAAGCTTTTTCGAAGTCTGAGACTTACTGAAAACAAACTGGTCTGTACTTGCATGGTAGATATCTGAAATTGCTAGACTTAAGGCAACTTTTTCAGAGTCATTGAGCAGCAACTCAAGCTGGACTGATCAGGCAAAGCAGAAAGTCTTAAATTTTGGCCAGGCAATTAAGAATTGAGCATTGTTTGGGGAAATCCAGATATTTGCAGATACTTTACTTATAGGAAAAAGAAGAGCAAATAAAGATCTTCCTCCAAGATGATCACCAAGATACAGTGGACATCACAATATGACAGAGTTATACAGTCTACAAAAGTGAACCCAGATTTCAGGGAAGACTGATAACATGAACTATGGAGACAGATGTAAGCTAAAAGATACAGGCTGGAGGACTCTGGTTAGTCAAAGTCTTCTTTACTTGCATATATGTGTAATGACAACACTCAGGAAAAATATGTAAAAAATAACATTTAAAAAAAGAATACAGTGAGTGAAATAAATAAAATAAAAAACAGAACAAAAAATCTCAAATTGAAGGAACTACCTACATTATTTCTGAAGAAGATGTTGTTCATCCAGTTGGTGAAGGTTTTCTTTTGCATGGACATACGCTGCTCCTGCAGCTTTTTGATGTGATCTTTTTCATATTCGGTACCCATGGCCACCTAGGAAGCCAGAAACTGCAGTGAGGTGCTCAGAGCTGAAGAGATCTGCTTGGCCAGCTACGAAAAACAGTAACATGCCCAGTGTATGTAGGGAACCCAGCCCCAAAGGGTACAAGATTCAATACCACACCCAGTATAATACCTTAATTTCCTTTTGCTTGTACTTTGCACTTTAATTTCACACAACTTTATTTTAAACTTACTTGAGTTCTCCTTTTTAAAATGCATCTCTAGTTTCAGGATGAAAATATGACATGTATCTATGCAGCTTGACTTACTTTCAGTCTTTCCCCAGTCACTTGATGCCATGAGGAGCACCATGATCTGAAAGCCACCAGTAACTTCCTTGGGTGTGCTGGAAGCACATGACAGAGAACTGATCTTGGACTCTGTCAGAATGAAGGATCTGCCAATCACTTCCAATGCAGTGCTTGAAAGTGTGAGCACTCGTTGAGATGCTGCTGTTGGCCTTCAGATCACAGTATTTCCAAGAGAAATCAAACAGCTGCTTAGAAAGAAAATAGAACCAACTTGGTTCTTTTCTTTCATGAGTTCAGTTTTTGCATATCTGTCTCTGTAAGGATGGTGACACAGGTCCATAACCACATGGACAAGATCCTAGGCTGGGCGTTGGGAAGCATTATTCCTCTTCCCCAGGCTGTCACAGGCTTGTCTGCCTCATCTGTATCAGTTAAAAATCAGGCTTGTAATTCATCACAGCACCCAAGCTGAACATTCAATAAGATTAGAAAGGAGGAGTCTTCCCTTTAGAGTCTGTGACACAATAAACCAGATTCCAGCTCAGCTGAACAACTCTTTTGGAGTCATTTGGCTTACGGTGTAAATTTGTAAGAGCAGTGACCTTGCTGTTATGAAGACAAGAGAATCACTTAAAAAAAAATAATCAGTGTAAGATCCACAGCTACAGACATCTTTAGTGACCAAACATCATCTGCTTGGACTACTGCCACAATTATAAGTATTACCTAGATGTCAGCCTAGCTGCGAAACCAAGAAACCTATTGGAATAGTGGAAGAGGAGAGGTGTGTCTGCTGCTGTCAATCCACTAAAAAGAGAGAAGGGAATGAAAAATTAAAACCCCTGACAAACGGCAGAGGTGTGGAGCAGGGTGACCTGCTTCCCAAATATTCTCGGTCCATTTTGCGAAGGCCCAGCTCTGAGCTGTTCCGGGCTCTGTGCCCTTTTAATTCATAAAATATAAAATACTGAAAAAAAGCCCATTATCTGTCCTAGCGTGAGAAGACGGCAATAGGGAACTAGCAACAGCAGCCACTGCAAATGGAAAGTTGCTTGCCTGATAGGCTATTAGACTATAAAACTAATAGTCTAATAAATATTAAAAATGTTGCCATTTTTCAAGATGAAAATGTGTGCGAAGAGCAGAAGCAATGATTTGTTACTGCTTTTTTTTTTTTTTTTGGCAGATGTTTTTTAACTCCTAGTGCTTGATTTCTGCAAAACAGGGACAGCATTGAAACCTGAGAGTTCAGCAACAACACAGGGAAAGATCATGACCGTAGATGAAAGCCTTATGAAAGGAAAAATGTAGCAAAGTTTGAAATAAAACTATAAAGAAGATCCTCACAATATTTTCTGATCTTTTGGGCTAGTTCAGCACTGCCTATTTTCTCCATCTGGAGAGCAGATATTCAAATAATTGCCTTTCCCTGCCAGAGGGTTGATATTAACTCATCCCCATGTAATAAACCCATATAGCTAACCCATATCATAATGCCATTTCTGAATTTGCCAAACAATTCTCAGAATGTCTGTGGGCTCCTTTTTTAAAAAGGGTTGTTATCCAAGCATTGCAGCCACCCTGAACAATGACTGAACTGATTTAATTTAGGTGCAAAGGAAGCTTATTTGTTGAGCTACTGCCTCACAAAACAGCTCACCTGTTTTACTAAATTAAGTTAGAAATGCTCCCTGCATTGGTAGATAATTACCTGAAGACAGATCTGTAATAGATTATCTGCATTTGCAGGATGCAAAGGCAGTGCTAAGAGCCAAATCTAGCTATAATGATACATTACAGAAAAAAGATCAAGGAATGTTAGAAAAATGGACTTACTCCGGTTTGGAGGAACCCCTTCCTGACATTCAGCAGTTGGTCATTCTGGAGAATGACTTCCAGTTGTAGAACCACTCCTATTCCTACGTTCAGCTCGCTGTCTTCACGCAGATACCTTTGAATTCAGGAACAGAGAACAAGTATTTATGATCTACCTATGAACCTTTCATCTGATCTGAAGGAAATAACCAGAACACAATGAGTAAAGGTTGTCACAGGCCTTGACTGATTCTTACACTCAAAAATGGCATCAAAATTGCTATAAAGCAGTGAAAATAGTCATCCATGATGCTGATGCTGTGGTAAAGAGCATCTTTCACAATTGCACTGAAGGCGCTGACTGATCACAGGCTGCTTTTCTAAAGGAATTCTTACCTGGGAAATCGAACCCGACAATGGAGTCTGAAAATGAAAGCACAGCAGAGGGTACAAAGATCAGAGCACTTCCCAGGTGGTTAAATTGGGATACAGCAAATGAGAAGGCCAAATGGTGAAGCATTAGGAATTTACCAGTCACTGCTTTGAGGAAGCTCATGTGCACAGATACGTGCTGCTGGTAGGGCAAACTGGAAGGAAGCTGGCAGTGCCAGCCGCTTCTAAAGTTTACTGTCAATGGACTTTTCGTTAATAACAAAAGGGAAAACAATGCTGGTAACTTATATAGCAGCGAGTCCTTTCTGTCACTTACAAGGTCGCACAAGCACAGAACACACTGACCTGGCATCATCACCAGGAACCAGAGGGTTGCTGCTGGGAATCACTGCTAGAAAACAGACAGGCATCTGAAATCAGAAGCTGCAAGTGAAGATGTCCAGCTGAGAGATGTGGTAAGGGAATAGCAGTCTTTTCCCTTCGGGCAAGTGTAGTTTAGTTAGCAACCCAAAGTGATGGAAGAAAACACATAAGAAATGAACAAACCCCCCAAAACTCAGCACAGACAAAACTTGATCCACAAAATCTGTATCTTCATACACACCCTAAAGAAATGTCATACATTGTGTCACATAAGACAGCTAAAAATAAAAAACTGAATACATATGTTACAGGTATTACTCAAAATATTCAGTCCAAATTCCTGGACTTGTGTTCACCAGCCAACTAATACAACAGAATTCTTGATGATCATTAAATGGGAACAGGATAACAGGAGGAAAGGGATATAAATTCAGCAACTGTTTACATCTCTTTTGTAAGCTCATTGCCTGGTTGTAATTCCACTCTTCTTTCGTCCGTCTTGCTTTGAGTTATATCTACGTTCTTCTAAAAGCAGGATTATAGGTTATCTAAACTATAGGTTTAGATCTAGTACAGGTTGGCTAGCTTGCATGTGTTGAGAAAATGTCCTTCCTCCTGTCAAACAGAAGGCAGAGAACCAGTAGGTGTGTTGGCCCTGGATGCAGGCATTTCTCCCTGTTGCAAGTTAATTATTACCTAAACGATTAAATGTGTGGAACACTGGCTTTGCTTTTTATGATGATACAGGGCAACGAAAGATCTGGTATAAAATGTCACTAACTCCTGAATATCTATCTCCATTTGTTGTATCTATCTACAGTTCAAAGTTAAAATGGTGGACATTTATGTGACACTGATAAATAAAGCCATTTCCTCTGTTATTTATATCCCAACAAGGTAAGAGGAAGGGCACAACAATATTTGTGTGTGGTTTCCTGGAGGGACCAGGAAAAAAACACCCCTCCGGGATAATTATGGGCCCGCTCTTGCTGCCTTTGCAGAGAAGGGGAGCCTTTCCACCGAACTCAGGAAGGAGAAGGGCACAAAGAGCACCCTGCCCTTGCCCTGTTGTCAGTCTGGAGTGGTTTTCTGTGATGGCAGCAGCATTTTCTTGTTTCTTAACAGGAAGGGCCCTGATGTGGGATTCCCTTCTGCAAAGTAGCAGCCACATAAGACGCATTAGTTTTTTTAGCACCCTTTCTTATCTGCCCACGATTTTGTTCTGCTTAAGATGGAAATAGAGACCACGGAGATCAAACAGACCTCATGCCCAAGCAGCCTGGCCTGCAGCCCCGAAGCTGCTCTGCCACCAGCCCTTCCACTCCTGGCAACACTGGGTAAAACAGAGGGATGTGGAACTTCCTCTCTACCTATATGGATTATTTTTTTTTTTCTCCAAAACATAATCCTCCTCCTCCCATAACAGGTATGTGAATTCCCAGGTCCTAAGACAGGGAGAAACGCTTAATTCCCCTGTTACAAAGAGCATAAAAGCAATGGTCACAGGGCTAGCAAAGGCTTGCAGATCTGGAGGTTGCTGCTCCCACCCCTGAGCGGAGGGCTATTCGCCATCAGCCTCCCCGGCCCCACTCCCCTGGCAGCCGCACCGGCTTCCCCCTGCAATAGCCCTCGCCCAGCGGGGTGGAGGGACCGGCCAGAGGGGAATGCATTGGCACAGGCAGGGGCAGACACCTCCGGCTGCCGGCCTGTCCCCACGTAAGGCCATTCACCGCTGACAGTCCTGCAACTAAATGCCCCTTTCGTTGCACCAGGCTACGATGTCCATGCTCTGAGCGGCTGCTGAGCAAAGCCAGGTCAGATTTGAAAGGCACGTGGCCGTATTTGTGCCTGCCCTCACAGAGGACTGAGCTCGTTCCCTCGGCTCAGGTGGAAAGTTTGGCACAGCCCACAGCCCTCCATTACGTATGCTTTAGCATACACACGCCCCTGAAGGTACGTGAAAACCCTTTCTGAGCTCTGCTAAGGAGAAGGTTCCCCAAATCTCAACAAAAATAAGTATGTTAAGTACAAACATGTGCATGACAGCTCAGTCCTCCACCTCCCACTGTGTCTCCAACCATGTTGCTTCCACATGCGAGTCTCAAAGCAACAAGCATCTGGGAAGGCAGCTGCCTCTCAGGGCCGCAGCCGCCACTGAGGGCCACAGCCTTGTAGCCCACAGCATACCAAGTGAGCACAGAAACTAGCCCACTGCCTGGGGCCAGCAGCCTGGGTCCCACAGGTAGCCCTCCCCTCTGCTGCCCTCCCCAGCTCCAGCAAACAGCTGATGTTCAGTCTCACCAAGGCAGCGTGGACACAGTGGGAGGAACCATGATCCCAGAGTATTTCCTAACTTCATCTTGAATTACAGCAAGCCTTAGACCTCAGCGTGGCACAGAGGAGCTGTGCTTTGGAGACTGAGAGCACCGGAGAGCAGCAGGCAGTACTTATTGCAAGAATCTACTCTTTTGGTACACTAAGGCTGAAGAAAAGATGGGGAGTTAGTCAAAAGCAGGTTAGGAGAGGTGTGGAGACCTCAGCCATCAGCCTGCACAGATTCCCTGCTTTCACAGGCCTCTCAGCTGAACTTTGTCCCTAAATAGCCAAATACTTCTCTCCCCAAGAGGTTCCAGTTCACCACCCCCAGGCACACCCCCCCTCTGCCCCCCACATACCTGTCTTCCCAGCGCCGTCGTCACCAGCCACCCCGGGGTGCCACCCACCCACGGGCAGGGGGGTCCCCGGCGGATGGAGCCCCAGCTCCTCTTAAAGCTGAGCTCTGCCTGGGAGGCTCTAAACCAGCATCCCAGGATGCTGGGTTGTTATAAACCTCAGCCTCCCCATGCTCTAGTCTAAACTAGAAGTTGCTTTTTTCTTTGAATAGTTGGCTGGCGGCAACATGACATCAACAGGGAGCAGAACTCAAGCAGAACAGTCGAATTACATCATCCAGAGGAACTGGAGCCCCTCGCTGCATTTGAAAAAGAGGACAGCTTAAAGCAAAATCAGATGGATTTATTTTTCCTGGCATGAAGAAGTTCAGTCATCTTTTTGAAACAGAAAATATACGATTGCTTGTTTAGTCATGAATTAAAGACATTTTCTCCTCGGAGCTGTTTATATATAATCTTGAAATTTTCCTTCTGTTTCTGAACCTCAAACAGTTAACGTAAGAGCTTCAAAGGCTTTGCAGGATGAACGCATGGGACAGAGGACTTTAATTCTCTTTCCATTTCATACAAACATAGATAAAGGGTTTCAAGTGACAGAATAACCTTAACATTTTGAACATTGAACTGAAAATAGGCCTTAGAAATCACCAAGTTGGCAGTGCCAGATCTAACTAGTGTATTTTTATCATCTGGTTTAGATGTTTTTATTCATTGCTGCTAAGGAAGACCACTGCATGAGGGCAAAACTTCTCCTTTACAGCTGTATTTTAGGGGGTTGTTTGTATATCTGAGTGATAAAGCATTTAGCTCTATTTATTAATGAAACAAAACTGTGAGACTTACATGAGGATTGGATCTCAGCACCCTCAGTGCCAGAGCACTACTCCCTACCCACAGGGATGGTGTATGTCACGGTGTGCTCTCAGGTTGTGGTCCCCCACCGTCCCAGCCAGCACGTTACCGATTACAATCACAGCCCCCTCCCAGCCCAGCCATCCCAGTTTCACTGAGAAGGACACCCAGTCACGTGGAATGATTGAAGGTAGCTGGCAAAAGACGTTGTGTTGTATAAACAGTTAACATTTAAGGGTGCAAATTTTAGCAGACAAGAGATAAGTCAGGGTAGTGCAAAATGAAAAGTGCAATTACTCTCCACTGTAGGCTAAAACTGCCAAGTCCTGAACTTAGTGGTTATAGTTACATTGTTGGTTAGTTTCTTACTTCCAGAATAGACATGAAATGAATGCATTTGGAAAAAGAGACACCACAGAATGATCTGAAATAGGGAATCATTAAACATAAGCAACATCTTTTAAACAAGGAACTGTTGAAATGTTTTAAAAATGACAATCATACATAGAAATCTTACAGAGCATCTGAAGTACAGCATCTGGTGAGAGATACATACCATCCGTGTAAAATGAGCTACTTGCACTACAGTGAAATCTTCAGAGCTCCAGGCTGAAGCAGAGTATGAGATGCCAAGCTAGCAACACCTTGGAAAGAACATCGACAAGCTCCATCTCAGAGAAAAGAATAGGTGGGAGAACAAGTTAAACCTGGCATTAATGAGTTTCCAGTATTCAGTGGACCAGAAAGTAACTGTGAGTCCACAGTCTATCACTAGGTACAAATCTGCGCTAGCATGAAGTCCTGGGGGGAAACGGAAGGGAATCCATCTCTATACCATGGTTTCCACGAGAGAAGATGTTTTTCCCTCAAAGGTCAGAAAAAGCTGTGTAGATACAGGACTTCTGAATACAGTTGTGAAAGACATGTACACCTCCTCCTGACTGTGTTTTGATCACAACAGGTGTTTGCTGGGTTTGGACATTTATTTCCAGAAGATAGCTCATTGCCACAAATCCTGAGCGAAGGGAGGCACCTTCAGCAGATGTGTGTGTGTCTGTCTAGGAAGGGCAATGCAGCCAACTGTTTCTCCTGGGGTTTCCTACCCAAGTCAGGCAGGCTAGCCCAAGGGCCAAGCTTCCTAAACCGTCCTCTGCACTCACATTTAGCACTTGCAGCATGGTAAAGCCTTGGATCAGAGAAGCTCAGAATAAAGCAGTGTCTGCTCCAAGGCTCTTACAAATACACCAAACATGGGAGCCAATAACAAGGTTTGGAGAAACTAAATGGTACAGTATGCATAAATAGAAATATTTCACACTTTAAGGGTGACAAAAATTGGAAGTAATAGTTACTGCAAAACTTAGTCGAACTGGTAGTGTGACTGTTCATCCACTTTTCCCATTGTCCAAATATAAACCGTGGATTAAAGCAGAACATCTAACTATGAATTGTGCTGCAAATTTTTCAAAGTCTGAAATGTCTTGTGTGTGGAGTATGTAAAACACCATTCTACCAAAAAAACCCAAATCCCATTAAAAACGTCACCTTCTCCAAACTACTGCTGACTTCTGTAAGGAACAGTTCAAACAAGCCACTGCAATTCAACAGCAGCGTAGCCTCCGGGAACCCACAACATATTGTTTGCATGTGAAACACTTGCTTTCATGTGACATACGGCATGACCACCACAAGCGTAACAGCTTAGCTTACTAACACTGCTCCATACAAACCTTTTTAACTCTGCAGCAACTTGGACTTGATAGTAGTAGGAGCGATAGCTAAACTGTAGCATCCTGGTGGCACAGATATATCTTTGGAGACACTTCAAGTAAGTCATGGGTATATGAGAGAAGGAGAGGAGCAGGAGGAATTAATTTAAGCACAACATTAATATGAATGCTCTACTGATATAATTGGTTATTTATAAGTAACTGGTAGCCCGGCTTCCACTAGTAGTAGTGGAAGATGCCCTTGGATTTTTTGGGAGAAACATGTCAGCAAAGTACTTTTTGCTAAACTGCTATTTAGTCTACTCTTATTTTTCAAGATTAGTAACCCCATTGAAGTTAAAAGAAGTGTTCAAGCACCCTCAGCTCAAGTTTCAAGCTTTCAGTCCACACAGGAAGTTTTTGATTTATCTTCCACTCAAACTTGAAGAAAATTCCATGCTTAGACATTAAGAAACTCCAAAATTACATTCTGCTATAAAAAGCTAATTATGGAAAGGTGCTGGAGGTTTGTTTTTGAGTTTGTTGGTTTGTTTTGTTGTTGGGGTTTTTTTGGGTTTTTTTTTTAAATATAAATTTAATTCTGGAGTGAAGCCTTGGCATGGGCAGTAATTTCAGCAACAAACTCAAGGACACCAAAGAAATACAGCCATAATCTATTCTGGATACATAAACCAAGGTGGGAAAATAAGCAGCTTGCCAAATAGCTCCTATGCCTATGAGCCTTAAGTAGCAGGATTGCAAAATTCTAGTCACTGAAAGATTACCTTCCAGAAAGAAGCTTACAAAAGAAAATATCAGGTAGTTCAATATTAGTTTATTAAATCAGCAACTTTTATCACCACCTTCTAAAAATGATTACAAAGCATATTAAAATATTTTACAGTTATCTGCAAGGAATTTATTGTGTAATAAAAGTGCAACATTAATGAACTTACAACTTTGCTTGCCTACTTGGACAAACTGAAGCACTGCACAGATCAATCCCTCCCTCAAAAAGCAGAGTGTCTTTGAAGTGAAAACACAGTATTTAACAAAAATATTAGAAAAGGTGAGTATGTGAAGTAGAAAACAAAGTTCATGTTCATTCTCTCAGTGCTAATTTACACATACCCAGCAAACCATACAATTCAAACACTTTACTTGAATTCCAAGAATATAAAGAGCAACCAAAGTGAGGGCACATTGTGAAGGGAAGGGAGAAGAAGGAGGGCGCATTTCAAGTACTGGGGAATGAACAATGTTGTTGAAAGTCAAGGACCAGATAGTGCTGCTTTGAGACCAAGTTCCACACAAATCCATACCACCCCCAGCCAACAACTGGGACCTCACCTTGACCTACAAAATCTTTGTAAACTCACCATTTTCAAGCTGTCACAGCTTTAAAAGGCTCTTGCTGTCTTGTAGTGTGGTTATGAGCAGTAGCCCCTCACTTTCTGTTCCAATCTACAACTGTCTAATTTCTGAGGGAACGCTAGGGTTGGGAATTAAAACTCTGTGTAAAAGCAGCAGTCTCTACTTTGGTTTATGGCAGCAGGCTACAGCAGTAGGCACTGATTTCACAGGATGAATTACTGACAGTTTTGAATGGTCTTGCAGGAAATGTAATCAAAATCCTAGGTATGAAATGGCCAATAAATCCAACATCTTAGTCTTTCTTCAGCAGGTATCAGTAACATCAAACTGAATACGAAAGATTACCTCATACTGCTGTTCCCAATAACTACTTAGAGCACAATTTCATGAGAAGGTAATCCTGCTCTCTTCTCATGCTCCCAACACATGGACTCAGTAATGCCACAGAACATTATCCAAACTTGCATGTGGCTGGTTTAACTAACTGAATGGGCTTGCAGGATCTGGCCAGAGAGCCAGCAAGGCAAATAGAGCAGATCCATAGGTATGCGAGGAGGTAGTGAGAAAGAGATCCCTTCCCTTGAGCAACAGCAAACTACTGTATCAGTTTAGCCATGCAAGATACTGCTGTTTAAAGTCCACTTGAAATGTTCTCTATTCCTATCAACTAAGTACGATGCTAGTGCACTGCACCACATATCTAGAAAGGTATTTATGCATATAGCTCTGCATGCTGATCCTGAAACACTTCTATTCCTCCAGTTAAACAGAGCAAATCCACCTCTACTCTTACACATGCTTTGTACATTCCCCTTCCACATTCCACAGGAAAACAAACCATTTCAACCTGTGATGGGTTGACCCTGGCTGGCTGCTAGATGCCCACCAAAGCTGCTCTATCACTCCCCATCTCAGCTGGACAGGAAAAAGAAAATATAAAGAAAGGCTCATGGGTCAAAATAAGGACAGGGAGAGATCATTCACCAATTACTGTAATGGGCAAAACAGACTCAACTTGGGGAAAAAAATTAATTTAAATTATTACCAGAGTAGGATGAGAAATAAACCAAAATCTTAAACACACCTCCCCCCACTTCCCTTCTTCCTGGGCTCAAATTACTCCCAATTTTCTCTACCTCCACCCTGCCCAGTGGCACAGAGGTATGGGAAATGGGGGTTGCAGTCAGTTCATCACACGGTGTCTCTGCCGCTCCTTCCTCCTCAGGGGGAGGACTCCTCACACACTCCCCCTGCTCCAGTGTGGAGTCCCTCCCACAGGAGTCAAGTCCTCCACAAACTTCTCCATGAGTCCTTCCCACAGGCTGCAGTTCTTCACGGACTGCCCCAGTGTGGGTCCCTTGCACAGGGTGCTGTCCTTCGGGAACAGACTGCTCCAGCCTGTCACAAGTCCTGCCAGCAAACCTGCTCCAGCAGAGGCTCCTTTCTCCACAGGTCCACAGGTCCCCCCTTTCTCCGCGGGTCCACAGGGCCGGCCGGGAGCCTGTTCCAGCACGGGCTTCCCACAGGGACACAGCCTCCTTTGGGCATCCACCCGCTCCGGCGTGGGGTCCTCCTCGGGCTGCAGGTGGAGATCTGCTCTACCGTGGATCTTCATGGGCTGCAGGGGGATAGCCAGTCTCACCATGGTCTTCACCATGGGCTGCAGGGGAATTTCTACACTGGTACCTGGAGCACCTCCTCCCCCTCCTTCTTCACTGACCTTGGTGTCTGCAGAGTCATTTCTCTCACATATTCTCACTCCTCTCTTCAGCTGCTGTTGAGTAGGTTTTTCTCCCTTTCTTGAATATGTTACCCCAGAGGCGCTACCACCATCACTGATTGGCTCGACCTTGGCCAGCAGCAGGTCCTTCTTGGATCCGCCTGGCATTGGCTCTTGGCCATAGGGGAAGCTTCTAGCAGCTTCTCACAGAAGCCCCCCCTGCAGCCCCCTGCTACCAAAACCTTGCCACGCAAACCCAGTACACAACCCCATCTAGACAAGATATTTTACCTTATAAAAATGATGCATTTCAATTTGTCTGCCTTAAGTCCAAGTTAGGACACTCTCATGGAGTCTGAAGAAAATGCTGTGTTTTCCATTTTACTACCAGTAAAGCTAGAAAAATAAAATAAAATCACTGAGAAACTATCCTGCTCCTCTTACTGAAAGAGGATGTTTCTACTGGCATGGGATCATATGGCTCCAATGCATTTGGAGCATCACCCCGGAAGCTACACATGGTGGGAATTCAAACAACGGTCTACCCTGGAACGCTGTGCGCCTGAAGAGCAAGGTAAGGCAGACAGTCGGAAGATCAGCAGCTTCCCAGATCCTCTCACACTACGGTAGTCACGATACAAAAGCTTGCTTTCTTTCTCCCAGTGGCTTTCCTTCTAAGCTACTCAGGCGGGTCATTAGTGTATGAACTTACTACTGCCTCCAGAGACTACATACAAACAAGCACACATTATTACTACCGCACCCTGATTTTTTTTAACAACTCCTGTGATATCTATAGACAACCTTTTGTTCAATCAAAAATAAATTACATAGAAAATCAGTTACTCTGCGGATGTACAGTCACACAGGTAGACTCATGGTCAAGTTTCACAGCTCTACTAAAGTGCACAGAGATGCACTAAGGCTAAGTTGGCTCCTAATTTAGGTCTAACAAATACACTTGGTATGCCTGGATAAGAGAAAAATCTAAAAATTAAAAAAAGCAAGCAAGTCCTCAAGAACAGTTTGACTATGCCAGGATATCCTTGATACAAGCCAGGAAGCCTGGCAAGGTAAAGGTGTTCTGTCATTACTTAAAATAGCTTCGTTGTTTTCACATGGTAGATCCCTGGCAAAGTTCATGGTAATTTCATATCAGAATAGAACAGAAGCAGAAAGATAAGAGGTCCGGAAAGATGTGAAGTATTAAACCTGACTGACAATCTGTGTTGTGTACAATTTGAAAAAAGAAGCTGAGGCTCTTCTTAGGTGACCTACAAATCCGAACATATAAATCTTAGCTGGGAGATAATACCCAAACTACTTCCCTCCCCACCCCTACTGCAAGGATGCTAAAACACTTTTTGGCTTGCTCTGCCTCAGAAGGCACTACTGCTACCATTTACTGAGACTCAAAGAAAAAGCGCTCGCAATTACAGTACCTTTGATGTGAAGGGTATTTCATACTACAAATGCAGTACAAGTCAATTCTTGCTCATATGCATAGAGTAAAACTGACTGCCAAGTTTGATTTTAGAAAAAAACTGGCCCTCCCCAAAAGACTGAAGCTCACAGGGCCAAAAATTTATGTTCTTTTAAGGTACTGATAAAAATCAGTTGTAAGCAGCCAATACGTTCAACTTTGATTGCGTCATTAGGAAAATGAGTGTTTATTAAGCATCCATTCCTTTCATGGATTGTTTTCAATAAAGGAGTAATATTTGGAGGGAGCAGTCTATCGTTTATTACAGTCAATGTAAAGATTCCTGTTAACCTCCTCCATCTTTCAAATCTGCCACCATAGGAATTGAATCTCTCTTCTGTGGTTATCAGCTACATATTGACAAAAGAAAGAGCTAAAAACTTTTCTTAAAAATATGATATATACAAAAATATTCAGAGATAATGATATAATTACCTGTAAATAGAAATTAAATACCACTGAAAATTTCCCGAGACAATTTGATGTGCTTTGAAGAGGCTGACTTTGAGCAATGCACCTTTTCAGAACACTAAGTGAGGTTTGATTTCAATGGAAATGTGCTTCCCCCCCCCTCTATTTTTAGCTTATGAAAACATTCTGCTGTCACTTTGAACAACTCAGGAATTTATTGCCTGCAGAGCAGCTAAACTGAAGCCCCAAAAGAAACTACAAATGCAAGGAACAATGGAGATTCCATTCTTTTAACGATAATACTGAGTATATAGTGCTGTATAAAACCGAAGAAGTAGTTCTTCAGATAACAAGACACAATGATGACAGATTGAAAGACTCATTTTGATATTTTGCAATTTTACCTATAACCAGCAAAGTTTTAAAACAAGTCTGCTCATATTCTGAGCACTTGAAAGACTCTCTCCATTACTCTTCTTTTTCTACTCCAATTAAATTAAAAAAGAACAAAAATAAAATTTCCTTTTATATCTGCCTTTTCTTAAAACTACAGAGATGCTGACATTCACTTGATGCCTGAAGTATGTTTTTAGCATCAAAAATGTCCCTTGCATAGGCAGGTGAATTTAGCATTTAGAGCTTCCCAGCACTATTTAAAATAGTTTGGAGAAACTTATGGTTGATAAAAGTATTTAGGTTTGATGAAGGTCAGTGATTTTTATACATGGTCTTTTCTGTTTTATGGTTGTAAAGGCAGCAAGACATAGAAGCAGGACTACAAAAACATTTTCACCTTACCATCACACATTATGATAGATTTATACAAGGCACTTGTGATAAGCATGTCTCAGTGAAGGCCAGCAGGAACAACTACACCAATGTTTCCCTGCTACTATGTTTCCAATTTCAGTAACTTGCGTGAAATGTGCTGTGAGGTTTAAGGATCTAAGCCTAATTTAAAATTTTGGTGGTTTCAACACATTTGTTGAAAGATTTCCAAAATCCTCATTCTTCTTGTATTTTTCACTCTGTTGTCTGCAAAGGTTTCCTGTGAGATGGTGGCACCAGGTGGGAAGGTAGCGTGCCAGGCAGTTCATATCCATCCAGTTTAATCTTGATAAGATGTTTTGCTAATGCAAACTCCTCATCATCCAACATCCCATCACCATCACAGTCTGCAAGTTTCCAGATCTTCCCCAAGACACTGTTGGGTAGTTTAGAAGTCACCATCTCCTTCTTTGCACTGATCCCAGATATTTTGCCATTGATTGGTGACAGAGTGTAGAAAATCTCATCATAAGCAGGTTTATCTTTGGCAACAACCCATTCGTCCTCATCAGCTCCTTCCTTAGCACCTTCTCCATATCCATGGCCAAAAGGTCCTGCCATGGTGCCATCAAATGCTCCACCATGTACCATCTCTGTGGGCATATTGCTCTCCTCCTGACTGATCAGGCTCATCAGGGAGGCAATTTTGTTGGCCAGCATGTTATCCACAGCTTCAATTAGCTTTGGTTTCAAAGAGTGAAATTTAGTGAAGTCACAAGTCTCCAACAGCTCCTGTTAATGACAAGGGTTTCAGTGACAGTAGTTAGAAAAAACTTCCGATACATTGAGACAGGTATCTGTTATCTTTTGAAGCATAACCAAAGCTCCTCCTGAAGGAGAAGCAAAGCTGACACGTATGTATCATACGCCTAATATATTGGTGAAATACACTAAGACAATTTTGCAACACTGTATGAGCTGGTCTGTTAAATTACATTTACAATTTTCACAAAGTGGCAATGCATACAAACATGGCAGCTGATGAATGTTATCTAACAACTTTCCATTTGGTGATTTTCTTCCAAACATCAAAGAAAGCATGCAATTAGGCCCTCAGTCCTGCTAGCACTTATACAAGTGTTTAAGTTAAAAATAAATCCAAGAGTTTGCGGGACTGATCTGATTTTATAGATTAAACTTCTTGTTTGTGGTTAGGTCATGAAGAAACATCCTTTACCAGTAAAGAAAAACTGAGCTAGGATAACAGCAGTATTTTTATAGAAGTGCTGCCAGAACTCATGAAGTCATACGGTCCCTGCCGAGTTTTCATCTTGTACATAAACTCCTACTAACCTCAATGAGCTGTTTAACTAGGTGATATGTGCTGTCTCAACACAAGCCCCAGCATGTTTTACACCAGAGCGTTGAAAAATTAAAAACGCTTTAGGCAATTATTGAATGATTTCTACATGCAAAATGCTGGCCAGGAAGACAGAGTTACAGTGGAAACTGTTAAAAAACCCCTCTCAAAAGAGCATTAAACTGCTTTGACAAATTACATCTATCATCTCAGGGAGCTGCTCCCATACATGTCAGAAGTATAACAATACGAACCCAAGAAACCTGAAGCACAGATGAGTGGTTTTGCCCATGCACACAGAACTCTGGATTTCTTAGAGGAAAACCACCAACCAACAACCATCACTGTTCAGGTGACATTTATACAGAAATCACCTGATTTACGGCAACTTATCAGTATAAATTTATGATATGCAATAAATCTTAGAAAGCAAAGGTCAAACGTGCTATCTATTTTGGCACTACTTTGTTTTCTCACAGTTTTGCTCCTCATTACAGAAGTGACTGATCTCTCATGTATATATTTGCTGCCATCTGCTGCTGAGGCTTAAAGACATGCGCTGTTAGTTTTATAAAGTTCCATTCAAGTTTTGTTTCAATACCCAAACTGACAAGTGATCACCTCTCGTTCTCTCATTCCCCATCACCAACAAAAGCGGCAAGGGAAAAAAAGAGTCAACTTTTTCCACTCTAACCCCTTTTAAAACCTAACTCATTAAACTCTTCCAGCAACCCTGCCTGTGAAAACCTAGCTGAAACAGATCTTGTGCTTCATCTATAATTTACTGTCTCATACCAATAATCAATTCCCAAGTTAAATATTTTAGTTCATAAAAGAAACTTGTGCATCACTGTAGGTGGGTTAATCAGCCAGTCATCACTCTTTATGATTAGCAGTGTAAATGTAGCACATAAATTTTCAGAACGATATGCAAATGTCGATTCAGAAAACATTCTCCACCACACTCATGACTAGCCCATGGTCAGACCAAACTGCAGGCTCCTGATCTCATGTTCTTCAGCTTCCAAGCTGAAGATAAGATTACTAAGATACTATCGTTTGTTTCTAAACAACTCACCTTAAATCAGAGGACAAATAAAAAGGTGAGAAAGTGACAGAAAGTTAGTAATAAGGTTGCATAAAGTTCAAAAAAGAAACAAGAGACAAAAGGTATTTAAAAATTAACAGCAAGAGTACAAATTGAGAACAACTACCTCTCTTCTTCATAGAATACAAGCTCAAAAGGACAGGGAGAAAAACAGGCAAGCACTATTTTCAGAAGCGAAAAGTTTTAAGCTGGACTTATCAGGTAACACATTGCCTTTGTTACTCACCAGCAAATAGTATCAGTAAGAGCCAAGAACAGAGTAGGATAAAAGTGAATAATGTGTGACTAAGGGTATCTTCACCTATGCAAGTATCTGATAGCATTACAAAAGTGATATAAAAACACACATCTAGGACACAAAACAAGAATCAGCTTAACCCATAAGCGTCCACTGCCATTTTATTTGCACAAAACCTTTAGTAATATTTCTCACAAGGGACCAAATATTGACTAAAAGTACAGAAAGTCTGATCCCTTATGACAATTTCATAGAATAGTTTGGGCTGGAAGGGACCTTTAAAGGCCATCCAGTCCAATCCCCCTGCAATGAGCAGGGACATCATCAACTAGATCAGGTTGCTCAGAGTCCTGTCCAACCTGCCCTGCAATGTTTCTGGGGATGGGGCATCTACCACCTCTCTGGGCAACCTGTGCCAGGGTTTCGCTACCCTCACTGGGAAAAATGTCTTCCTTGTGTCTAGTTTAAATATGCCCTCTTTTAGTTTAAAACCATTACCCCTTGCCCTGTCGCGACAGGCCCTGCTAAGAAGTCCGTCCCCATCTTTCTTATAGGCCCCCTTCCTTTAAGTACTGGAAGGTTGCAATAAGGTCTCCCCGGAGCCTTCTCTTCTCCAGGCTGAACAACCCCAACTCTCTCAGCCTGTCCTCCTAGGACAGGTGCTCCATCCCTCTGACCATTTCTGTGGTCCTCCTCTGGACCCGCTCCAACAGGTCCATGTCCTTTCCTGTGCTAAGGGCTCCAGAGCTGGATGCAGGACTCCAGGTGGGGTCTCACCAGAGTGGAGTAGAAGGGCAGAATCCCCTCCCTCGACCTGCTGGCCACGCTGCTTTGGCTGGCGGCCCAGCCACGGTGGACCTTCTGGGCTGCCAGTGAACATTGCTGTCTCATGTCCAGCTTTTCATCCATCAGTATCCCCAAGTCCTCCTTGGCAGGCCTGCTCCCAATACCTTCATCCCCCAGCCAGTACTGATACTGAGGGTTGCCCTGACCCAGGTACAGGACCCTGCACTTGGCCTTGTTGCGCCTCATGAGGTTTACCCAGGCCCATTCCTGGAGCTTGTCCAGGTTCCTCTGGATGGCATTGCATCCCTCAAGCGTGTCAATCACACCACTCAGCTTGGTGTCATCTGCAAACCTGCTGAGGGTGCACTCAATCCCACTGTCTATGTCATTAATGAAAATAAGAGTACTGGTCCCAATACAGACCCCTGAAGGATACCACTCGTCACTCATCTCCACTCTGACATTGCGCCGTTTCTATAGTCCTATATCAGATGCACACTAAGCAAGTTACCAATTTTTTTTTTGTTCTGCACTGCTTCCAAGTCAGGCTAACCCCATAACAGACACATGATGATTGTCACTTCAGCTGCTCTACTGCTGAACACCCTAAATGATAATGCTTTTCCAATTTGACAATCTGTTGGAAAGTTTGTATTTTTCCAGTAGAACTGTAATCCATCATCTTACCTGCATTTTCTTGACTTCAGGGAAGTCTCCTGCTGAGATATGGTATTCCCTTTGCAGCTGGATGTAGATGTCAGGTAATCTGCTGATCAGTTCCTTCTTCTTGTTCTCTTTTCCAAATACAGAGGGCATTTCTTTTTTCAGATAGCTGATGATATAAGCATGAACCTAAGAAGCAGCAAAACTGAAATCAATACTACTGTTTACCCACTCTTAACATTAGTATTCTTCTCCCAGGTCATAAAAAGAAACAGAAGTAATATGTTTCCCTAAGTCACCTCTAGGATAAGATATTATCAATGATTGTTTCTGGCACTTCACATTTACATGAATAGTTATCAACTAGGTTTTGTTCCTTTCAACATTCCTTTGAGGGGCAGAGAGAAAGTAAACATGTTTAAAAGAAATACAGATGTACATTTGCAGTTTAAGAGGCAGCATGGTACAGCACTTTATCAGTACTAACAGTGAGAGCAAAAGCAAGGCCCCAAAACCACATCCTGACACCACATACATGGATCATACACAGAGCACCAGCCATACTGGTCCATCTGCCTCGGTGGTAGAGATTTGTAACTCTATTTGCCTCATCAATTATTGTGGAAAGCAATGGGATAGTGCCTCAAGTAATCCAAGTATGCTGAGTGGCAAGGCTATCTAATTGAAGTGATACCGCATTCCTACTCCCAGAAAAGTGAGTACCTATTGCCTATATTTATGCAGCCACCAGAGGATGACAGAGGAGTCAGTATACTATTAAGAGCGCATGCCATGCCTGCCTCGTGAAGCTTTAGGGGAAAAACACAGAGCCTTTACAGCATGTAAGGAAAGACATTAATTTAGGATGACAAGTCCTAAAACACATTGATACTTGCAGAGCTCTGCAAGTTTCCTAGCTACCGTGATCAAGATAATGCAGCACTGCCACAAAAACATCCATCCAGCCCACACACCCTCCTTCCAACCTTACCCCTACTGAGCCATTCATCTTTTCCCCTTAGCACCCTTCCACCACCTTTCACCACCAAAAGGATCTGCGTGGCCACACAGCGAGTGATCTGGTCCAGGACAGAAATGGTGGGTTTCACTTCTTAACTGAGGTGTGTTCACTTGTCCAGTTCATTGCGTGGACACAGATACTCACGCTGCACACAAGAGGGAAGTTCAAGAGCAGCCTTCTTTTAGAAGCAATGCACATCTATCACAACTTGAAGTAATCAAACTGCTTTCCTAAGCTCTGACCTGGCCAGGATCACTAAGGTCAAATGACCTCCACAACAGGATAAATCTTTACAGAACTTGGGTCCTTCTTTATTAAAAAAGGATGCAGCTGTTCCCAAAACAGAAGTTACATACAATTTTCACACATACAGAAAAAAAGTTAAAAAATAAGAATGTCTATCAAACCACTGAGCAGTGAAAAAGGGCAAATTTTGAAGACTGGGAGAAGAAAGACTACCACAAAAAAGCATCCATTAAAAAAAGTGATTATGTAGTTGTAGTGTAAATATAATAATTAATACCTACCAAAATACCACAGAATGTGCTTTATAGTATTCTATACAAACCTTACACAATCTGTACAGGGAAAATGCTCTCCCATTCCTTTCCTTAGTTATTTAGGAGACCTACTGGAAACTGAAAAAACAAACCTCTGTTTTTAAAGAAACATAGTGTAACCAGTTTGTATATCTTAAGATCACAACTTTCACACAACATCATTTCCTCATATCTAAAAAGAGTGCATGCATTTTAATTGCAGACAAATTTAAATTTCTACAGAGAAGAAAAAAAAAAAACATAAAGAAGCAGAGTTTCTGCATAAAACCATGAAATTTTTGAATACTGTAGATATGCATGTTTCTCCAGAATGACAGAATTGATTCAACAAGTATATTTCTAAGAGAGTTTATAAATAAGTAATTTTATGGATCTTATGTTTAAAATAATAATTCTGACAAAACCAGAAAAGTATGTTTATAGTTCACAAGCACGAACAGTTTCACATGTGTATGCTAAGTGGTCTAAGTTCTGCCAGTATGCACATGTGTTTCTTATAGATAAGAACAGTTCCCATCTTCAAAATGGGATAGTGAGTCACAGGACATAAAAAAAAAAAGAAAAAGCCTAATGCCCAAAATTTTGACAGCAAGTTAACAGTTTGCTTTTGGTTTTGGTTACTGTACACGTTTTAGAAGAGATTAAGAACTGAGTGGCATAGAAGTAACAAAAAAATACCATGCAATGTAAAAAATTACTCCTGAGTGTTAGTACTTTAAGTTCAGCTTGGAAGACAGACAACACTAGAAAGATTACATTGCTCTTTTCCTGCAGATAAACAGTTTATTCCTCTCCCACAGCTGTCTAATCAGCATGCCTTATGAGCCCTGTATTCACCTTTGTCCATTTTTATTTTACATTATATAGAAACACCTAAAAACAATCCATCTGACACTTTTCCACTTCCAAAACAATTGTAAGAAATGAAAGAAAAAAGCTACCAACAACATTCACCAAACAGATTGAGATTATAGCAACTTTTAACACAATATCATCAGGGATGTGATTTTAAATGGAATTTTCAAAGCAGCAACTGCTATGGGGTGCCCTAAAGCTCAGGACACAAAAAAACCCCAACTTTAAGTGTATCATTATATTCAGGGAGTTAATTAAGACAACATAGGAAGTGGTATACAAGCCCATATGACTATTCTTATATCAATGTAAGTGCAAGTACTCTACATGTTTGCTTAGAAGTCCATGTGAAAATGTGTTCCAAGACAACTGCATTAACTCATATTCTGTCTTATAACTGCATAGGAAATAACAACATACTTTAAAGTCAGAATTTGTGTCTGGCACCACCAGTCTTCTCCCCAAGTATTTCTGAGGTTAGACTTCCTTCTTTTTCAATTCTCCAAATGACAAATCATAATTCTTGAATCACCAATTTTCATTTTGCTCCTGATCTTTTCAAAACAACAAGAAGCCTGCCAGTGCTTTTAACTATTATTCTAACAGCAGCTGCAGTGCTACAATAGAAGAAACTCACTGTAGAATCAGAGAAACAGGCAAAGAAATATTTCAGATGGCAACCAACGCTTATTCTAGTCAGGCTGTAAGAAGAAAGGAAAGATAAAGCTAGTGTTGTTAATCAGGGAGTCTGAAGATTAGTGTAAAATATAACCAGAAGGTTTTAAAGGTAGGTAATTAAAACCTGGTGATAATTCACAAAGCTTTGAAGTGATATCCACTCATTCCTGAAAGATAACTAGAGACCTATCAAAAAATTAAACACGTTTTAAACAGTCAGCTGTAGACAGTCACAGTGTGTCACACACAGTCTGCTCACACACACTAGTTAGTGACAGTAAGTTACACACAATGCATGTACCCTTCCAGAGCCAAAACCAAGGGGAATGGTGACAGGGGCTACCTACAGCAGGGCACACAACTCATGTTCCTGGATAAAGAGAGAGTTTTTTCTGGATACAATGACATATCGTGTCCATATGATATCCATATCATATCCATATGAAGTCCGTATCACCCAAGTGCCTCTGAACTGGGAATGAAGAAGATATAATCCGAGTGGCTCAAGAGTTTCAGTCTAATGCACAAACACCTCTCCGATTCATCAGTACCTCTGCTTCATCAAGAGTGAGGCTTTTAGTCAGTCTTGTATTCCAGGGTATAACATAAATGCACTTAAAGTATTTCCACAGCAGCTAATTGACAGTATGCATTAAGGCATTAATATATAAAAAAGCATATGGAAGGCTGCATGTGAACAGTTTTGGTTGTGTTTTTTTGCCCCCCCCTTTTTTTAAATGTTCTCTACATATTAGTTATTGCTTAAAAAAAAAAAAAAAAGTGGTTTATCTCCAAAAAGTAACATTAAGATTACCTCGCTGCACAGTGTGAAAAAAAAAAAAATTCACTCCCCTACCAAGCAAACAATAGTTTTAATGACCTAAAAAGCATAAACTCCCTTCTCTAAAGTTAGGGAGGCATCCCAGTACAAGTCTTCATTTCCTCCTACTTGCTTCTATGTCCTGAGTCACTACCTCTTTCTTGAAAAACTGACAATTCAATCCATTTGCTGAAAAACACACAGTTTATAGGTAGAGAAAGATTGGGAAGGGTGAGAAAGGACACACTGAAAGAAACAGAAGAGACTGCTCATTCAATTAATTTAGGTTTTTTCTCTTTTCTTACCTTTGCAAGTCTCGCCCTCTTAATGAGATCATTGAGTTTCCGCACAGCGGCCTTCTGCGGGAGACTCTGGATATCCTTGAAAAGATCCTGTGCCTCAGCTTCAAAGAGTCTTCGATTCTCTGTGTTTCGGAGAGGATGGGCCCAGAAGGAGCCAATGTAGACCCGCAGCACCTCTGGAGTGTTGATCACCTTTCCCAGGGACCACATGAGCGCACCGTAGACCCTCATCAGCTGCTGTGTGTCCACTTGGTCAGCCTTGTTAAGCACCACTCGAATCTTGTCATCCTGGCCCCGAAATGACTTAATAGCCTCTGAAAACTCATCAGATATATCCAGTTTATGAGCATCAAAAAGGAGGATGATGCGGTCGACCCTCTCAGCAAACCACTGGAGGACTTGGCAGAAGTCATAGCCTGAAGGAAGAATACACTATTACAGTCCTACTGTTCAGAAAAGTGAGTCTCAGAGAAGGTAGGGCTGGGGATGGAGAACACGGGCATCATAACATCTACCTGGGGAAAAAGAGGAGATGGACCACTTGGAGGAGAGTGTCTGAAGACAATGAGGTCAGGACAACTGTATCCTACATTTCCTTAGACTGGTCTCACTACTACTGCCTTTTGTTTTCATCACTGCCCTTTCTTCAACCTTGCCATCCATCTCCTATGTCACTGTCTTTTCTGCTGCTGTGTTACTGTCTCACATAAGTTTTCCTCTTCCCAGGACTTCTGGCTCCAGCAGAGCACCCAAGCTAAGCAGCTCTGTGGGGCTCTTATCACAAGCTCTCTTCATCACCGCTAACACTGACCCCTTTGGTAGCACTGCCTATCTGTACTAACAAGGAAAACAGCGCACGTGCAGCACTCCAGCATAAGTCAGCAACCAAAAATATTTGGATTTTAAAACCATTTCTGTACCCGCCTCTCCTTGCATTTCAACACTTGCTGTTATTTCTACCACAGCAAACTCAGAGATCAAATTTACGAGCAATGTGCCTGCGTTGCTGATCGCTTTGAGGACGTGATGGGTTACAGAACACAATGAGCAGTGACCTTTCTGATCATCTGAAACAAAACTTTTTAAAATCCTAAAGGAAAGCCTATCTGTAGCACCTGTCTGAATGCTTTTATAAATGCAGCTGGTAGCCTAATCCACACAACAAGCAGTATTCAGGAGCTACTCATTCAGAAGTGACACATTTAATCTGCGAAGAGTCACCACTACTGATGTGGCATTGGGCTTGGCATGAATGTGACTCATCTTGTTTGAGCAAGGAACAGCAAGGTATGAGCTGGGTGCTGACATCCCACCCCTCCTGTTCCTCTAAGAAACAAATCATAGCTAAAAGAGGGAGCAGTCCAAATGCAAGAAATGGTGTAAAATAACGCAAACAGAATTGATTTCTGCCTCCAGCAGCATATATTTAAATACCGACAGCAAAGAAAGCTCAGTTACCACCAGTGAGCCCTCCAGGGTGTCTTTGCTCATTTCTCAGCTGTGTAAGATAAGCCTTTAAACCTCCAATCTCCCAGCAAAGAAAACCCACTTAGACTACTTACACTTGAACCAATTATACAAACACTTCATACACCTGGTCTGGATACAAACAAAACACTCTTCACCACTCCTCCCTGGCATCTTTTAAACAGTATAAATAACAGGGTATGGGGACACTGTAAAGGTAATTAGCTTTTCTTAAAACCATGTTGGTTCAGTCAAGTCTTTATTCACTATGCCTTCAAGTTGTCGGTCTTCAACAGAGAACGCAAAAGCAAATCAGTTTTTTTTTGCTTTACAGTACAACCTGACTAGGGCCAACATCAAGAAAAGCAGACATACAGGAAAGTACTAGGAAAAATGGTGAACTCCAGATTTGTCATGGAGCATTAGCAACACAGGAAAGAACTCAGTCTTAAATATTTTGTTTAAAAATGATAAACAGCATATGAAATTAAATCCAGAAATTCTAGTTAATAGTAAGAAAATGTCCCTAGTTACCTGCCCCCCACCTTTCAAAAATAGTGATCATAAAACTTCACTAAAAATCTAGCACAGACTCATCAAACTGAAAAGAGAGGACTATGCTAAAAAGGTATTATTAGCATCCAAAAGGGTGCAGGTCACAGTCATTAACTGGCTATTAAAAAAAGCCAACATAACCTTTCCCATTAAAAGGTTTACTTTGTAAGGAATGCAAAGTCCAGCCCTTTTCTACATAATGCTGCTCTGGTTCCTTCATGTGTTCTTTCCTGTGACCAGTTCCTGAAGAGCTAAACAGGAGATGAAAGGTGACGCCAAGGAGGAGAGCTGCACAAAATATATCTCGAAGAGAACTCTTCTCACTTTGCACTAACAATCTTATCAAAACCAGTAAGAATAATTTATCTTTACAGAAATTTCGCAGGAAAGGAAGGGAGAAGCGAGATCTTGTATGTCACTTGCATGTCACAACACAGTTCCAACAGTGCACAAATCTGAGCTATGCGAAAATCTGAGCTATGCAATAATCTGTTCTGATTTCACTCATGTAGAAGGAAATCTGCATGAAATGAAATACATTAAATTACAAAATTAAGCAAGTCAAATTCTGTTAAGTTTTCCATCAATAGATGAAAAGGTGACTTATAAGACTGCTTAAATATATAAATTCCCACCAGACATTTGGTATGTTTTGAACTGTAAAAACAATTGTATTGTCAACAAGTATACACTAACTAGCAATAAATTAATTTTAAATATTAATTAAGTATTAATGAAGCCTTTGCTTTGAGAAAGAAGAGTTCACTTGTTGAAAACTGGTAAGAAAAAGATCTAATTAAAAAACCTAAAAAACCTATTCATTTTAATGAAAAATTTGTTGTTAGAAGTAAACCTATTCTATATACAGGTTCAGTAGTTACACATTAGAGTATATCTGAACTACAGAGAAATGACATATGCTTAAATATTTCAGCCAAGAGTTTCACACGGTTGATTTCATGATTTCTCTACCCTGTCCCCACAGAGAACAAAATGCAGATCTGTCCCATCAGTCAAAGCAACGATCTTGAAAGGAAACACAGGACAGCACTGAGACACAATGCATTTAGGATCCTGTCATACACAGTACATATGTGTGGATTAGGGCTTTCAAAGTCAAGCAGTACTAGGTCAACACTGAGCATTTTGGAAAACCTTACCAAAAAAAAAACTGGTGTTTATACTTCTCAAGACTCTTGCTGCTCTACTGTTGCTATTTCTTCAAAGGTTTGTTCCAATGACTGATGTCAGCAATTATATCCAGCCTGAGAATCTATGTCTCACCAGGTACATCATCTACTTGAAGCAGCACATTAGGAGGTCACAAGTCACCCCTGTACCCAGCTAAGGGGCAGAGGGAAGCAGCAATCCACCAGCAGCACTGCAGAGCTCTTGAGCTTGTCCCAGGCTGCAGCGAGGGAGCAAGCTGAAGCCGCCAAGGGAGGCCTAACTGTTGGGCATCAGTAACAGGCTGAGCAGAGATCACAGAGGAGAACAAAACAGAAGAGATGAAAAAGTTTGAGAGGGACTGCACATGGTTACCAACCCTGGAAACACTGATGAGAGGAATCATCATGAGCTCTCATGTGTCATTGGCACAGGGCAAAGTATCAGCCCTGTGCATGACAGCCACCAGCCATACTCAAAGATACAGCTGTGTAATCATGCAGTATGAGCGTGGGTCAATTTTCTGTGCCAGTTAGTAATAAAGATTTAAACAAATAGTAGGCTTTCCCTTGTGGGCCCAACGTAAATAATTTCCAACTTGCCCTAATACCATCTCCCAAAGCTTTTGCAATTCAGAAAACAATTAGGGAGGCTTGATGGGCTCCATCCACTGTCTGCAAGCACAGACAGGCAGTGTCCAGTTCTTCCATCCCCGGGGCTGGCACTACTGGCACAACAGAAGAGAGGTGCCTTCAGACGAATGCTGCAATGAGGAGGCTCCAAGCTTGGAGAACAATATCCACTGAGGAGATGAATCAGGGGCAGGCAGAGTGCTGCAGAGATCCCACCTGCCCGTGCTGTCAAAGTACCACACAACCAAGGCTACAACACACAATTCAGATGTGGACGGGAGCAGCTTCTCCCCGCAATTTGCTGTTCTTCTAGGGCTTTGCTGCAGGTGAGCATCTAAACTGTCCCACATGGAGCTCAGTCCCACATGGAAAGATGCACTTTTTGCCATCGGAGGTGGAAGTTTCCAGATATGTTAATGAAAGCCTGCCTCAGTCCAGCATTCCAGGATAACACTCTTACTGCGCTCCTGTTGGTGGACTAATCCCAAGGAAAATGTGCAGTGTCTCACTGCAATGGAGAGCCTGACTCAATGCTGCAAGGATATATACCACCTTATTTAATCCACGACTATATTTTCACAAGCCAGACTGAACTGAGAAAATGACCTGTATATAAGTAACTCCAGTTCTAAAAGTGCAAGCTAACCAATATCCTATATTCTCCTCTGAGCTCTTTCCCCATACTGCTTGAAACCCTTGCCCTCACGCCACTCAACCACAAGCCAAACCCTCCCTTTCTACAAGCAGTTCCTCCCCACACCCTGCCAGACATTGCTTCGCCTTCCTCCTCTCTTTATGCTCATTGTTCCTTCTAAATCTTGCAGACCATACGCACATTTCTGTCTGACACGGGCTTTGTGAACGTCACCAGTGATGCTGCAGAAGCAGCACAGGGACAATGCTGGCACACGTCTACACATTCCCCTCCAGCCACTTACGCAGCCCCTGAACTGACAGGCAGGAAGCTTCAGGCACATCCTCCTGCCAACAACAGGAGCGGGAAAGGTGTGTCAAGAGAGACAGCTTTGAATGTTGTACTCGATGTATATTTTTGACCCTTCAGAAGCAATCAGCTCCGTCATCCATGGCCTGGATGCCTTCCAGAGTTATAAATAAAACATGCTGGGAAGTAGTGCATATCCTGTATTTTTACATAGTCCCTTTACTGTTTTCCTGCATTTTAAAACTGAAAGTTAACATTTGATTGCTTTGCTCAGTCTCAGAAGGCTTCACCTTACTCCTAGTGACACCTGTCAAATTCTATCATTATGCGGTGTTACATCAAATAGTTAAGCAGTTACTCATGGGAAAATGGAAAAAAAAAAACCAAACACCAACAGCAAAGAATGAAGGTTTTACACTGGGGTCTTGTAATGTTACTTTTCTGTCAAACACATCAAAACAGTAAGAAAAGCTGCTGCTCACCAATGTTAGAAACAAGCTAAACTTCTAGAAAGGTAATTTAAAAACTCAGATATTAACAGACACCAATAATGTGCAGAGAGCACTGAAGAATACTTATCAGGTGTTAATAAATGTCATATTCCATTACTGAATTATGAAAAATCTCATCTTGTATATATTATTTAGAAAATAGCAGCAAGATTCATAAGAAAACAAAAGTTTAAAACAGAAATAGAAAACAAAAGCTTAAAAAAATTGCTGAGCTATAAAATGTTGAAATATAAAATTGTGAAATTGCCAGAAAAGAAATTCTGAATAATCACCCTGTATACTTAAGAGCTTTCCTGGCAAGCACAGAAAAGCATCCCTATGTTTAAGTTTGAAATAATCTTCAGAGTGAAAGGCAATGCCAGTTCCCATAGCAAAGCACACCAGCTGGAACCCTATTTCAGTGAGAAGCAGCCAGTGAGTTTAAGGGTTAACAACACACATTTTGAAGGAAAAAACCTTTGTTGGTCTGAAGGTCCACAAACAGAACCTTCTCTGACAGACACACATGTATGGACAGCAGAAAACATCTCGTAGAATCCTGCTTATATTCACACACAGTGATTTAAAAAGGAATTTAAGCAACTCAAACTTCAAAACATGCTAAATTGGACTTTGAGCATAAACATGTTAAAGTCAGTCTGACTCTTTCAGGAAGCAGGTCAGACAGGCCTTGCTGTGTGCAGCACCACAGGACAAATCAAGTTTGTATTCCACAAAACCACCTGTATGGAAACTGCGTAGGCAGCCCAAAAGTCATTACAGGAAATGTATCTGACTATGCAACATTTCAGACATGGGTGAGTGCAGTATTGCCTAATCATAAAAGCATGCAATAGGCACATACAATAGGTTTATACAGCAACTTGTAGGTACCTCGTGCGCTGATGGCTGAGTGTATGAAACCTTAAACCTTGGCAGCAGCTGCCCTGCAAACCTGGGGCACAGAGAGAAGTGCTCTAAGCTACACTGGTTAAAGCTAAACAGCATACAGGAGAACCACATTTGTGATAAAAGAATTATGCCAAGTTAAGTATTCAAGACAATCCTTACTGCATTGGAAAAAGATTCATGAAATGCAAACGAGTCAAGTTAAAGCCTGTGAAACAGGTAAGAGTTTGAGGTTATGACTGAGCACTGACAACTTAGGTGAAAAGTCTACCATACCAAAGGGCAGGCCAGCTAGGCCATAAAAACAATTGATAAGGCACATACTATCAAGAATTCCAAGCAAAGGAACGAGTTGTATGTTAACTGTTAAGTCACAAGAGCAATTCTAGATGGCAGTGAAGAGCCATGGTCCTTTAAGCAACACAGAACTACCGGTGAAACATAACCTGGAGTGAAACACAACTGTCCCACACGTGAAGTCTGGGACTTCCACAGCAATCCTTAATGGTGTTGAATTTTGTCACAAAACTGCTGACTTTTTCAGTGGCATATTAACACGATGCTCTAGTTTTCTGCTAATTTTACATTCACTTCCATACTGTTATGGAAGTGGCAGCAGATACTTTAATGCTGCCAAGTATTATTTTCCCTTGATTTAAGAAGCAAGAAGGGAGAAAGATGAGCCTGATTTTTCTTGGTGGAGGAAAAAGGGAGCTGGAATCCAAAATGGAGAAGCAAAAGTGGGAGATTTAAGACCATCTTTGATTTTATCAGACTCTCTGTGTAAACTGAGACTTATTTTGTGGACATCTTATGAGAAGATTAAAGATGATTAGTTATACACTTGGTCATTTCTGCCTAGAAATAAGAGTGACAACTTGCACCATTTGTTTTGCTCATCTGGTTTGGCAACATTTAAGCCTTTGCTTGCACAGATGTAGAGCACTCATTGCTGTTCATCTCTGCTAGTTCACCAATATATCACATATAGGAAAACACAGCTCTTCTCCCCATGATGAATGCTTTATGTGACCCTGAGCAATAAAGAGAACAAACCCCACATTCAGACACTGAACAAAGAATCCAGAAACATCTAGTAGACAAGTTTACTAAGCAAGCATAGTTCAGATCACAGTCTTAAGTCTCTTATTCTGCGAGTGCAATGTAAAGACAAGACTATGGTTGCACAGCTGGCATATATTGTGCTCATTCCAGGATTCCTCAGAAAATGCCAGGTATGATATGTTAAAGTAGTGATTACTTCCCCCTCCCAAAGACACAAAACACACAGAAGTTTCAATTTCTTAAGCAAAGGTCTGAAAACAGAGAGCAGCGTAAGTCACACACCCTGGATCACTACCATTTGCAACTCCACAGAAACATCTGACATGCACTTGAATACAGCTGAAGGAAACAAGGAAGAAAGTTATTTACATCATGCTGTTTTGTTTTAATAGTTTCTCAAAGACAGGCTAATTTCTTAAACAGCATGTTGCAAACAGAGTTCAGTTCTTCACAAAATTTTCATTTTATTAAAAAAAAATTCTCATTCCCTCTTCCTCCTGCTACCTTAACTCTTTTGACTGAAAATTGTATTACGACATGACTGAGCAACCTTAAGAAGCAACACCAGCAGCTGTGCCTACAATAAAAGCACCTCATTTATAGCCCAAACCCCTCAGTTTTTAAACACGACTAACTTGAAGACCTATAGCTTATGAAATATTTCTTCATTCGTGAACTTCAATACTATATGTAAGAGCCTATTCATTATTACTTTGTGGAAAGCAATTACAGTGATGGAAATAAGGCTTTTTCTCAGGAGTGTCAAAACACTAATTAGTCAACAGACCATGCAGCCTTAGTCATTTGCAGCCATAGCTGCAGGATGATAGAAATCCCAACCCCACCAGTTCTCAAGAGAAAAAATTCCAAACCCTAATTCCAGCCTTAAAACATGGGTTTAACAGGCCTTGTTGTAAGAAAGTTTGGGACACACCACCACTCAAAACCACTAAAACAGGCCCCCAACAGATAAGGATGATGACCTGTCCAGTACAGCAAAAATAGTGAGCTCAGTTATTTTCAAGCCCTGCAACTCACCTCTGCTGATGCGCTGCTTCTCTCCAGAGAGAATGCCAGGGCTGTCAATGATACTGATGCTCTTTAGTACCTGGTTAGGTAACTGAGAACACATGAACCTGCAGGAAAAGAGGAGAAAAAATAATTAACAGTAGCTCTAGCCTACATGTAGATTGTCCTTTGAGAGCTCCCCGTTATGTACCTGCTTTTAGAAGGACTCAAGTGAGATGAAAAAAAAAGTTTCTGAAGTCCTAATGAACTCCTGTGTTTGGCAACCATATATGTTTAGGAAAACAAAATGTAACCAGAGAGCTTCTCAAAAAAAAGAAAACACAGGAAAACCTTGTAAAACCATATGTCTAAGTGCTGATAAAATTCCAAATTTTGCAAGAGCTGACAACACGAGCCTTACACGCAACGTTATTTTAAAAGACTGCATAAACCAAACATTGTGCTAGGTCTAAAATTAGAATATACAGGAAACAATTCTTCATGTACTCCAACTTTTGCCCAAATTCAAAGAGATCCAAAAGAAAAGGGAAGCAGGCAGAAAGCCATACTGATGACATGTTTAAATTCCAATTACCAGCAAGTCACCCTCTCACCTGCTCCGGCAGCATTTGAACAGCCCACCGCCCTCCTTAGGTGGGGCCTAGTGGAGGACTGAAAAACAACAGTATTTCTCCCACAAACCGAGCAAAAGCTTTCACACTGCCAGAATCGAGACTTCGAGTTACACACAGCAAGCTCCAAACAATAACCTTCTGCCTCTGCGATGGGAGACGAGTTCAGTGGTGGTATTATGAAAAATAATTCGCGAGGCCTCCGAGAGTTACGCGGAACGCTGCGTGTGTCAAGTACAAACCGCTCTGATGCTTCTGGGACAGTTCCTGACTGAAGAACTGCCTTTAAGAGATTTGCATAAGAGTTTAATCTTCTTATCGGGTGGCAGCTGAAGGCAGCGCTAACAAGCACACCGTGTAACCTGCCCTCCTGCGAAGCTGTGGAGGGCAGTGGCCCTTCTCCCCGAGGCAGCCCAGCACAGGGTGAAGCTGCAGGCGCAGGCCGTAAGATGGCTGCCCTGTGTTAACCGATTGCTTTAGAAGGCAAGCCATCTCAAGAAATAGGGTAATCACAGACAGCAAATTTTAACCGTACCAAGGTCAAACAAGAACTTTAAGACCAAAGATAATCGGAGTTAGGACGAGTTCAGGCAGTCGAATATCAGATACAAAATGTGGAAGCTATTGTTGGACAAAGCCAGGTGATTCAAAGGAAACCAGGAAGAAAAAAAAAAATCTTTACACCTTGCTTCACCTTGTTTTTCAGGTGACCTTGTAGTAACGAGTCTGTAACAAAAGCACACAGCATCCCTTCTTGGGTGCAACAGAAATGGTAGCACCAGCTACGCCCCTCCCTGCAATGCAAGAGGGGATAAGGAAACAGCAGCCATCTTGGCCTGGTAAAACCTTAGGGTATGTAAAAAGCACAACCCTTTTTGGTTTGTTATTTTGTGGTTTTTTTTTTTGTTTTGTTTTTTTGTTTTGTGTGTGTGTGGTTTTTGGCGGGGGGGTTGGTTTTTTTTTGGGTTTTTTTTTGGTTTTTTTTTTAATGGAACATCAGGTGTAGAAAATGCTGCATATCTTGAAGCAAACTTTTCCACTAAGGCTAATTTTCTACAAGCTTAAGAGATGCTTTTGAAAGAGGTACTATTGAATAAAATAACTTTTTTTTTTTAACTTTACAAGACTTAAAGGAGACACTGTGTTAAAGCAAGTGCATTTTGTGGAAGCGTAGCGGGCATGCCTAAGTGACAAAATACATTTGACCATGCCAACCATTACAAAAATATACATCACTAGTATGTACAACATGAAGTAGCTTTCATAAATTTGGAACAGTGTAAAGACTGAATTTTCATGTTTTTTGTTTAATCACTATTTCACTTTAGATAGCCCAGCAGTTGTTTAGTATCACTGAGATGTTTCTAGGCCTATCTTACACGGCAACAGGCACCATTACTTCAGCTGAACAATATGGCAGCATTTTGGCTTCAGCATCACCCAAACCGGGACAGCTGGAAAAGGCTGTGCAAGAAAATAGAGAACTACAGGCCTCAGAAATGGAAAGACATGGCAGTCTTCGCAGTAGTCATTAGTGGCAAAGGGAGGAGGAAAGTATATAGGAAAAGGATATGAAATAAAAGGATATACTCAGAATTAACTAGCCGTACCTCTTAGAACATATCCATAATCTAAAGACAACAGATGGGTTAAAAATCTTACATCAAACTAGTATTGCAGACAAAACTGTAATGCTAATTGTATCTGAATGTATTTTTGACATTGAGATTTGGCTCTGAACCATTACTTCTTGCATGACCTGTATAAAGTGTGTGATTTTTAAGTTCTACCTCATCAAAAGCAGAACTACATACTATCTACCTTAACGACAACAGACTTTCACAAAAAATGTTTTATAAAAACAGTTGTACAAATGAGATGACTGTCACTGCTTACGACACATTAGACCCTTGACACTATCATGTTTTTAATATTATAAAACTATTGTTAAAGAAAACCAGCAGTATTAGACTATCCTTGCAAAAAATAAGTTACATTGTTTGCAAAAATGAAATCAACAACTTTGTAATCATCTGCTGATTTTAGTATTATTTTAGATTAATTTTGGAAGATTCAAAGAACCTAGTAAGAATTCATACTCTTTTTTGTGTCCATTCAGATACCCATTAGAACAGAGCAGGACCATGTGTTTCTTCTCAGCAGCACCGATTTATTTCCATGGTCTTCTGGCATACTGTAATATTTTTTTCCTCACTTACTTTAATCAGCACCCAAGGGCACACTAGGTCCTGTCCTCATCCCCTTCCTCCCAACTTTCCTAAAATGTACACCGGAGAAATAAAAGACAAGTTTCTACACTCAGGAGCCTTACAGAGACATCTATCACAAGCAGTGAGATACAGGGTGAAATAAGAAGGGGTCATGGAAAAAAGAGGCAAGGTATCATCAATAAATTAATGTGGCTAATTAGTAAGTACAAGCCTTGATTGCACTACTGCACTGTTGTTTGGTTTTAGTTTCTCCATTACCTCAGTCACTGTTTCCTTCCATGTTACATTTAGATGAAAAGGGCACTCCACAGTCTAAGTGTCCATAGCCTTGTAATAGTAATACCTTAAGTTTTTCCACAAAACAAAACACTAGGATTGTGAAATCATTAAAAAAAAAAAAAAAAGGCCGGGGGGAGAGAAGCAGAGAGAAATACATTAACACAGGAGTGAAAAATGTAATATTGGGTATAAAGCATTGTCACTGCCAGTATGGCAAATGAGAGAAGGCAAAGCAAAATAGCTAGTATGACCACAGGTGAAGACAACAGGGAGAAGTTACTCAAAGATACTGAAACAAAGACTAAGACTTTAACTAGGTAAAGTATGAAAGAGGAAATGACTTGACAGTTTTGAAAAAGCAGCAATATGATCAGAGTGGCAGACCAAGTGTGGTGCTAGGGTAATACAAGCACCTACATCTCCACTACAAAACTAAGGAGCAAATGTGAATGTTGGGGAAGATAAAAGTTGCTTACAGCACTGCAATGTAACAATACCACAGTCACTAAACGAACTGGAACAATTTAGTTGGTCGCTTCGAATGTACATGTTTTTAGCTAGGAAATAATCTTGCTTGCCTAAGATTCAGGACCTCAAAGGACTAGCTAGACAGATGATTTAGCCAAAAAATTATGTAACACATTCATCCAAACAGGCATTTAGTATTATTACATGTTCTGTGTCAATATTTGACTACTGTGAAAAATACTATTTACAGTACAATTATATTAACTTTTCATAGAGAACACAATGGTAGGGCAAGACAGAAATAGAA
>NW_010541015.1:53362-61719 GCF_000687285.1 Phaethon lepturus
CTGGAGGACAAGATTTAGCCAATAATCTCACAGAAAGAGGTCTTGGACCACTAAATTGTTATTTAAAATGGGACTTGACTGCAGCTTCCCACAGCACATATTCTTATCTCTCAGCAAAGTGATAGCCAAGCCAACTCTAAGCAGCTATAAACTTTCTTCTGTGAATAAGCACACCGAGAGATAAGACTGTACATGACAAACTTTTAACACGTATGCCAGTGTTTATCAGCCAAACAGGAAAGTTTATTGTTAAAAGAGAACCAATTTAGATTAACTGGCTTGCAAAATCAGGCCTCCATGTCAAGCCACCATCAAATACAGGAAGAAAACAAGGTGACTGTTCACACAATGTGAACAAAGTTATTAATAACTTTTAACTGGAAACATTTAGCCTGCTACTTAAGTTACCCATGGCAATATTCACAAGCCCCTGGAAAACTCTTCCCTTTTTTGCAAATACCCAACAGCCACCCAGAAGCTAACGCTATCATTCTGGTCTATGGGACTGCTTGAAGACCAGCTAGTTAAAATTAAACACTTAACCACCTGAATACGTACTTTATCCAGAAGGCATATTCAAATATTCTCCATTCTTGTAGGCCTTTTTACATATCCCAGAAATTCACAACTTTAAAGAGCTATACCAAGACCTCAGGTGAGACCGGCATAAAGCAACAAGACAGTATCTCAGGGAAAAGATCTTTTCCTTTTTGGATGGTAGTTTTTAATAATAGCGCTGATCTATTATTTGGTTTTACTGAGCAGGGAAGTTTGCACCCAAACTAATCTTGAGTTCCAGCTGGCGTAATGCCTTACAAACAAGTTAGCTGCTGGAGCATTTCAGCAGTTTTCTGTGAACTGGTTTTAACAACAATTTTCTGTTCTGAGAACCGAATATATATAAACACTCCTTACCTTAGAGGTTTTTTTTTTTTAAGTTTTACCAAGTGTACACAGCTCTATGCTAATACTACCCTGCCTAGTACTGCTTTACTGCCTTTTTTTTTTTTAATTCACTTGAACCGCCACCACTCATGCTTGTATTTGAATACCATGCTGTTCAAAACAAATACAGCAGAAAAAACTTAGTAAAATACACTGATGCTTGAAGATGGTACCAAATTTAAACATTAAAAAAATCAAAGGCAGCCAGCAAACAGATCTCACCTGTTCAGGAAAGCATTTCCAAAGCGGCTGAGTTTGCGGAACGGCTTCTTAGGATCAACAACTAGGGCATTTCCAGGAACATTTCCTTCTGAATCTCCATACATCACAGCAATAAAAGAATCCGTGGTAGGCTCTGGACCAATCCGCATGCCTGGAAAATCTTGTTCAAGCAGGTATCTAGAGATGGACAATACATCAAGTAACAGAATGAATGACTGGGAACTATAGCAAAAGAAACTACCTATAATTCACTTGAAAATTCCCAATACACACTCTGGAATAATAAAATTACATTTCTCCTGCATTTCATTATTTCTATTAACTAAGGAGGAAAAAAATCAAACCCCACCACAACTGAATTCCAGTTTTTCACAACTAGCTAAAAGGATAAAGTAAATACCTTTATAAAAACAGGGTGGAAGTATTCCCTCATCTGCAGCACCTGAACCACTGAAGTGGATGCTTCTACCAATGATCCCAGTGCTGTAGGTTGTACTACAAGACTCTGCTGCTTTTCTGTGCATTTTCAAGCCTATACAAGTGCTGCTGGTACTAAAAAGGAGCGGTTTGAAACAGCACATGAGCAGCGTCAGTTTGCTGACAGATCTAACCCTTTAATGAACTCAGCATGATTTTACTAACTTTAACCCATCTTACCACAGGCAGAGATAACACAGTTACGAGATAATACAGTTACATTTGTTTGGGAGTGAGGAAAGGATTTTTTTCTTTTGACCCGCACATCAAAAAGTAATTGTTAACAGTAAGTCAGACCTGCAGAACTTGAGGCCTAACAGTAACATACTTCCACGAGGCATCAAGTCAGGCAGCGCTGTACCAACAGAAACCATCTTGCATCTCCCTTTGAGTTGACTCTGACCCACTCAGAGATCAGACAGCACATACTCAGTGGACCAAGTGTGACGCACCAAATCTTGACTTTCTAGACAACAAGGTCTCAAATGAAGGATTTGTGTATTTAACTGCTAAAACTTAATGGAATCGGAGCATGTATTTACAGAAAAAGTCTGTCTGCATCCCTTCCTGAACGGCAAGGGAGAAACAAGAGATGCCCCAAGCGTATCAAGCAAGCCGCCAGCTTACAACATTCCTCCAGCCTGCACTATGATAACTGCCACTTTTCAAAAACAGAAGCAGACAACCCTGCTTAATCTTGAAGCATGACTGCTGTTGTCCTCATTCACAACAGCACCATTTTGAAAATGTTCACCTCAAGACTAAGACCAAATTCTTTTCAAGTATGCTGTAATTTGACATTACAGGAGCATTAAAATTCTCCAATCAACTCAAGTAATCTTGTAATTATTAATTCCACAGGTTCCATGTCATCCTGGAGTTCTTAAAAAAAAACCCACAACTTGAATCAACTACAATTTAACTTTTTACATAATCAAAGCTGGATTTAAATGAGAATTTTTCAGGCACAGGTGATGGTCCTGCATCCTCTGATAGCACCAGTTAAGTTTGAGCACATCTATATTAACATCAGTCTTTGAATAATAGGTTTGTTCTGGCCCTTAATCCAAAAGCACTATGCCTGTTCTGCTATCATTTCATAAACCAATATTGATTTAAGAGGAATTGCAGGCTGCTTTTGCTGCAAAAATCATTCTACAAAAGTATCTGTGCTTGCTGAACAATCTCTGTTTGTCTTTAAATTCAATACTCAAACATTCACAGCCTTTATGTATCAGTGCACAGAAGCTGAATTTAAAGAAATAAATACATACCACACATTTCAAAGATCTTTTTCCACTAGTCTTAGCAAACTGGCTCAAATAGTTCCACCTATGATCTGGGAGGCTTAAAGCATTGAATAGTTATTTACATGAGATTTCCTGAAGCTTTCTGCTCCCAAACAAACAAATGAAAAAATGCCAATGCTAAAGACTGTGGGAAAGGAAGAACACAAGAACAGTCATGCCAGAACATGCCAAAGTTGATTTGTTCTAACTCTAGAATAAGCATAGAATAAGAATGTACCCAATGCACAGTAACAGGTAAATAAAACTAACCCCTCTCCAAAAGCAAAAAACTCCACTCAAACCTCTCTGCATATGCAGGAGTGTACAATGCAGCAGATCCCTCATCTTTACGAGGTAGATCATGTATCAAAATGAAGATGAAACTCCTCTGATAGCTCAGTAGTTGAACCCTTTATGCATGGAAACCCAGGACTTTCAACTGTTGTAGCGAACAGCTAAACACCTGAAACACAGAAGTGTCTTCCTGCGTACTCATGGAACACTATTGCAGACTAGAGCCCTCTAAAACAGGATGCAAAGGCTAACTCACAAAGAGCCACTACCATTCTTCACTAAAGCCATACTTGACTCTTCCAGAGCATTGATTTTGAAAAATCAATAATACTTTTAATTTCTAAAATAAGGTTATTAACTTGCCACAATAAAATGTTCTACTTCTCTCAATTCTGCTTTTCCTCATTGCCCTTCTTTTAAAAGGGACAGGATGCCTATGAGACTCATCAGTACAAATTGTCATTCCCGGACTTCTGCTGACAGAGGCAGCAATTCATAAGGTGCCAACACATATGACAAGAAGCTCCCAGAGCAGCAGTAAAGAACATTGTACTGAATCAAATGCACATGAGAGAAGTCCCAAATCCCAGGTCACAGAAGACTATGCGATAGGATCTGAAAGCAGGATAGGACACCTCCAGGGTAATAGGATAATTGCTATCCATCATAAGCTCATGAACCTGCCAAGCATGGTTATGGACATTCAGTGGCGGTAGCCTTTTAGATGCTTAAAAATAAAAAATCTCCTGTCCTGCTCATGAAGTTGTTGCACATGTAACACTTGAACAAAGAGCTGGAAGCGTGAAGCACCCTTCAGGATTTCAACATCTGTATTTTCAACTTGGAACTCAACAGTGCAAATTCAGATTAGCTGCTTATTGAAATGACTAAACAAGGATAAAGTGCTACTGAACTGCAGTGATATTTCCACGTTGATGTCACAGATTCAGCTTTAAGAACCAGACTTCTATATAACTATACAGGAAAGCAAGATCTCCTTCCAAATACCAAGTCCCACCCAACAGTCACAGTGCTGAGCCTGGTACAGCTATTGAACAGACAAAGGAAACACTTTGCAAGGCAGGTATTTTTCCATTAAGACTAGCTCACAGTTACACATCAAGAATCAGTACAGACTAAAATAAACCCTAGTTCTTGGGCACTGGCTGTATAAGCTATATCACACTTCCTCTCAGCATGAAAATATCAGTTTCACTTAGCCACACGAAAGGGATGAGCAGCCTTCTGTAAACTGAAAAGCTGCAAATGTTTTTCTACAGTATGCTATATCAACACAGGAAAATACCTGGATTTTTAGCATCTGCAACTACATGCCTTTCTCAGGGGTCTTCAGCAGGGAGTTCAAAAAGGTTCACAGGAAGAATGCTTAAAAATAGCAAATGTCCCAAAGACAGTCTAGATCAAACAACAGACATCCTGTTGACGCTTCTGCCTTTGTTTCTACCTGGGCTATAACCTTTCTGCTTTGCCAATAAACATTCATCTATGTTCCTTTGCAAGACCTATAGCCAGAGTATGGGAAACTGGTTTACAAAGTTCCAAAGATAGCAAAGATTATTCACAGTTTCAGATAGTGATAACCATCTGAAGTCTGAATGCTTTAGCTAAGCCATACTAACACACGAACACAGGCGAGTGAGACAGGGACTCCATGTGATGCATGGGGAGACAAACTCAAGTCTCCATCCATTAGCCTGCTCACCTTCATATATATACTGCACCAAATCCTCCACTTTTTTTTTTAAACACAAGAAAACTGGCAGATGTTTGCTTTAGTGTAAGAATTCTGCTCCAGATAACTCAAAAAAAACTTTCATGTAGAGCTAGTAATAAAGAAGTTCCAGCTTTAACCTGAAGAAATTAAGAGGGACCTCTTCCTCCCAGAAGAAATAGATGCAGCCCATTCTTGCCATACAAACGACTGCACACTACTTGCACACAAAAGGCTGCTTTCACAAAAACCAGTTCTTGCTGAGTTAAATACAAGGAAGTTTACCATTTCAACCTCTGAGTAATACCTCTGAGCAAAGTAAAAGCACAGCCTGGCAAGCTGAGGAATTTACTTCTGTTTTTCTTCATCTTGATAAGTTCTTTTAAAAAAAAAGTCAGTCTCTTACACTTTTAAAATAGAAATGCTATTAACAAGTTAAACATTATCAGAGTGGAAGTTCAATTCATTGTTAGAAGGAAAGAAAAAGCTCAGCAACTACAAACTTGCACTGACAAGCTCCTTTCTCTTTTCCATACACTAAAATTCTCCTCTTCTCACTTCTTTCTCTAAAGCAACCAGGAGAAATTGAGAGAATTACAGAAGCTGCAAGGCCAAGCAGCTCACATGCAAGATAAGGATTTGGTGTTCACACATACTTCCACCCCATTAAAAACAATCAGAGGAGTATTAACATTTGGACCTGGATATATTTGTTTGAATTGTCAGCATTGTCAGATGCTTGACTAAAACAATATCACCCACCTACACCTTAGTGAAACTGGCCGGTTTCACCACATTGTTCCAAGTGCGAAGAGGATAAACATCATCAAGTGAAAAACCAGAAGAGCTGCTAGAAACCTGGAAGCATTTGTTTCCATATCTTGCTCCCCAGGGACATTCAGTCACTGCTAGATCGTGTTTTCCATGAAGACTTAGTGGAAGGAACTGGGTGGATGTGGATGTGTCAGAGGTATAAAATGTGAAGTTCTCACGATAACGTGTAAATCAAAGTAAATCCCAAATGAATATCTGTCAGCTAAACAGAATTGTTTTGTTCACACATCAACCTAATAGTAAACACTTAAGTAGATCTAGTATCCCCTCCTGACTATGAAATGGAGAAATGTGGAACAAAAAGCAGTTTTAATTAAGATTGAAAACAATGTTTGCTTGTTAAAAGGCTAGCAGGGAAAAAAAAACCCACCAAAACTATAGTCCAACTTGATTCTAAGAAAAACTATCTATAATAAACCTGGAATTATAAAAATCTTGAGAGTGTATGATATTTTTCCATGGGAAATTCAGCCTACCAGAGGGGAAATGTATTTGTGGCTGACCTGGACACTATAATATTTTCCTACATCTTCTTCTAAGTCTTGCCTTCAGCATACAAGCACTTCTCTTTTTTGCTTTTCTTTTTCTCCTCTAAATTGGATTTTGAGTAACAGTCACTGTGATGCTATTGTCTAAGTTGCTGCCCATCCTGGAGCATGCTGATTCAGCCAATTATTATCTATTCTATAGCGAATACTGATATAATGGATTGTTCATCATGGTGAGGTCAGACTGCAGTCCTTTAGAAGCAGCGACAGCTGTTCTATTACTGATTGGGGCTCAACAGTCAATTCCTGTCTTCTCCAGTACCTAGTAAGGGATTAAACCACTCTGCAATCTCCCTAAAATGAAGACAGGACAAAGGGGTAAGTGGGTGAAGAGAAGGGCACATCACAGTAGAAACCACCTTCTCCATCGAGTCAGATAGTTTAATAAAACACATAAGAAAAAAAATCTCTGAAAACTTTTTCTCTGTCAAATTTGGGCATCTTATCCCAGCAGTGACCAATGCTAAAAAAAGCTGGAAATAGCTGTAATAAATTTTCTCATTGAGGCTGTACATTTGTATCAGTCAACCCTATTGTTCAGTATTTTATGGTTAAGGTGATAACAAGTTACTCCCAAAGTAACAGTACCAAAAATACATCTGAGGCACTGCAAGGACTATCAGCGTTTCTAAGCGCAATATTGACTTGCACTCCAGTCAAATAGGGGCAACTGTAAAGGACAAAAAAGTTGAATATCCATAAATCAGGAACATGTGCTCTCATCCAAGGCAAGCTCTTACACAAGGGCGAAAAATTTTGCTATGACTTGCAAGTGACACAGCAACTCAGCTGACAGGCAGAACAGATTCTGGTATGTACGTATTTGTGACTGTTCTGTCTCCATATTACCCATGCTCTCACCATCTCCTGTCCATAAGCCACATAAGAAGACTTGTTTGGAAATATATACAGACTAACAAAGCAGCTGTGCTTTTAAAGAACAAAAGGAATCAGCATGGCTAAAGAAATGTTAGGAAAACCCACATCACCCACGTTTAAGTGTTTGCAGGAATTCAGTAATAATCGGTAAAGAACCAAGTCCAACTTTAAGCTTCCAATTAGCTAGTTGTAACACCAGAAAAGAAACATGATTTGCTCTGCAAACATCTGAAGAAGCTCTGAGGTGAGTAAAGTTAAACATCGCTCTCCAACGGACAAGAAGGGAGGTAGGTACAAAAGGTAAGAAGAAAACAGTGTTTAGGGCAAGGCCACCAATAACCTTTGGAACTGCAAGAGAAACATTTGTAAAATTTTCAGAAGGACTACGATGAGCTTCAGGTGTAATAAGTAGGTCAAAATTTGATCCAAGTGACCTCTCAGTGTCTTTTGCAGAGTTCTGTATCACCTTAGAATGATTTGTAAGGGGTATATGAGTGGCAAACACACTCCAAAATATGCAAAATATTCACAAACTGGTAATACCCGAGGCACACTTATGCTTCCTAAAAATCAGTTACTACCCAATTTAGCAATAAGGCAGGCAGGACAGGCAGAAAATACTACAACAGCAGCAACATTGTTAAGCTGCCTTATTAGTGACACTGCTTGTCCGACACCATTGATTGCAAGAGTTGGGACACACACACACACACACTTTCCAGATAGCGTCTCTTTTTTGCCCAAAACGGTTGTCGCGTTTCTCTCTTATCTTCACATCCAATCTATGCGTTAAAACTACTTTTGGGAAAGAAGAGGGAGGAGATAAGGTTAAATGGTCTGCGACGGCCGACTCAACGCGAAGTGCCTATTTTTCTTTTGACATAATTTAGAGATTTTTTTAAAAAAAAAAAGTTAAGAGGAAGCAGACAGCGACGTTACACTTTCTCAGCAGAACATGAAATGGAGATAATATTCTTAAAGAGGAAGCCGGCAAGGAGAGTCACAAAGCACACAGAGCACGTAAGCGACTCGGGAGCGGCACCCACCCTCGGCGCAGCACGGGAGGCGCTCGCGTGAGCCCCACGCCGCGGGAGGGACACGCCACGCCGGCCAACCGGGCTGTCACCGTCACCCCGG
>NW_010541016.1:0-23609 GCF_000687285.1 Phaethon lepturus
TGAGCAAGCAGCTGTGTGGTGCTTAGTTGCTTGCTGGGTCTAAACTACGACAGTGGTACTCCCTTTTGCTCATCAAAAGCATATGCAATGTATTTTTTTGTAATTATATAGCTTCATAGACATTTATTTAGACTTTTAATTTTAACGTGATAGGCTAGAAGATGGGAAACAGAAATTTGAAAGGAAACTAGAATTCATCTAAAATGTACAAAACCTAGCTTCTTAAAAAGTTTTCTAATTATTTGAAACACACATAGATTTAAGGGTTATATTGAAAGTTTTAAAACATTATCCTTTTCAGCTGTTAGATTCAACAACATATTACATATAATTGGTACCTTAAACTGGTTGTTTCCGCTCTAACTTTCCCCAGCCTGAAGAGGAAAATAATTTTTCAATTCACAATCAGTTTCTGCGATTTCACCTCATTAGGATGCTAAACAGAATTAGTACAATAGTATTAAGTAAGTGGAGAAAAAACTACTGCTAGTAGCCTGGTTTAATACTTTCCAACTCGTGGTTTTTTCCAAATGTTTAATTAGTGGCTTTGATCAGCTTCAACATTTAACTGCTACTGGAACTTTTTAATTACTGTTGGAATGGATTGTATGTTTAAGCTATAATACAGATTATTTGCAGTTTCACAATGAACTCTAAATACTTTCTTTCTTTCTGAAAACCTATTTAATTAGGAGATTTCAAAAACATGTTAATTGGCTTACTTTGTTACACAGTATAATGCCACATACCAGTTAGACTGGTTTATAACTTTTTAACAGGAAAGCTTTTATATTAGTTTTATATATATATACACATACACATTCCCTATACCCATATAAATTTTTAAATGCATAATATAAAGTGAGAATAATTATATCTAATCTAAAGAAAACACTGGATAATCAAATGTCTTTTGATGATTGGATTTAGAACTCCTACCAAAGAAATTGTAATGTTATAGAATGTGAAATGTGACTCTGCTCAGTAGCATCCTTGTCATGGCTGTAAAAATACATACTTTTTTCTTTTCCTTTGCAGTAATAGCAATGTTCAAAAATAGTATCAGGTGATTAATAGCATACATGACCTAGAAGAATTTCTTTTAGTTCATGGGGTTTTTTTAAGGTGCCTTTTATAGTATCCAATTCTGGCATCTAGCAAAGTCTTTCTATGTAACTATTATACTGCATATAGTTGTAACCGGAATGAACATGAAACAAGAGAAAGATAAATTATTATAACCAGTATAACTGGCTTCTAAGTGGTAAGAAAATATCTCGCTTTTGCAACTTTAAGGGAAATCCTCTTAGTTTTCACCAAAATAAAAAAATAGTCTCAAAACTTATCTAAAACCACTTCCACTCCTTCCTAGTTTCTAGAAACGTAAGTGTAGTTTTATAATTATTTGTCATCACTTTGTGACAAGATGAGTATGAAGAGCTGCTTTGTTACACTGTAGTGACTCTGAAGTTTGACTGGTGTGTCCTAAAGTGGTCAGTGCCTCAGAACTGAGGTGACAGATTTTCAAGTGTAACCCATGATGATGCCATTCACCACAAGACTCTGGGTAGTATGTGCGAAGCTATGGGCTCAGTTTACAAGAACAATTATATAACTTTTTTGACTTGAGTTTTCTAATAGCTTCTGTTTGAATGATATACATAGCTCATGTATAATACATTTACATTTTGCAGAACAAGAAATTTAGGAAGGCATATTCACTGAAGGATTCTTTCATTGACATAGCTTTCAGGTGACAGTATTGACGTGCTGACAGTTCTGTGTGTTCTGTGATGTAAAGTGTAAAAGAAATGTTTAAGGTGGTTGGTGTAATAATGCAGAAAGGTGTCCCTTATAGTATACTGCATAGAAGTTTGACAGGTCACAACTGTTTTATGGCAGCACAGGTATAAGCAAATAGGTAAATGAACATTTAAAAGATTATTATTTTGAAGCAACAGTTACCTTAAAAGGGTGTCATGGTTTAACCCCAGCCAGCAACTAAGCACCACACAGTAGCTCGCTCACTCCCCCACGGTGGGATGGGGGAGAGAATCAGAAGAGTAAAAGTGAGGAAACTCATGATCTGAGATAAAGACAGTTTAATAAGTAAAGCAAAGGTTGTGCATGCAAGCAGAGCAAAACAAGGAATTCATTCACTACTTCCCATCGGCAGGCAAGTGTTCAGCCATCTCCAGGAAAGCAGGGGTCCGTCATGCGTAATGGTTTCTTGGGAAGACAGATGCCATAACTCCAAACGTGTGTGCCCTCCTTCCTTCTTCTTCATCCCAGCTTTATATACTGAGCATGACGTTATATGGTATGGAATATCTCTTTGGCCAGCCTGGGTCAGCTGTCCTGGCTGTGTCCCTTCCCAGCTTCCCGTGCACCCCCAGCCTACTTGCTGGCAGGCCTGCATGAAAAGCTGAACAGTCCTTGACTGCTTAGCAACAACTGAAAACATCAGCACGTTATCAACATTACTTTCATCCCAAATCCAAAACATAGCCTCATACTAGCTTCTATGAAGAAAATTAACTCAGCTGACACCAGGACAAAGGGCTTTGTGTAATGACGAATCATGTCACTACATGAATGTCATTCTGGCTTTTTAAGTTTAAACAATCTATTCTAGTTTTACTTTATTACTTGGTATTTAGGACTGTGTAAACTTAGTGTCTTGTGTTGCATTAGTAACACTGGTATTTGTGGTTACATATTGTTTGCTTTCATCGTTAGCATTTTGCTTGAGGAAGTTATGTTAATTTTGCTTCAGAAGAAATAATAAATCATCATACCTGCATTATTTCTTTCCTAAGGAGTTTAAAGAATCAGGAAGAACTTACTTTAACTTGTCTTCTTTATCATGCCTTTTCATGATTGTTGTGGTTTAGCCCCAGCTGGCAGCTAAGTACCACGCAGCCACTCGCTCACTCCCCCATGGTGGGACGGGGGAGAAAATCAGAAGAGTAAAAGTGAGGAAACTCATGGTCTGAGATAAAGACAGTTTAATAGGTAAAGCAAAAGCTGTACATGCAAGCAGAGCAAAACAAGGAATTCATTCACTACTCCCCATGGGCAGGCAGGTGTTCAGCCATCTCCAGGGAAGCAGGGCTCCATCATGCGTAATGGTTTCTTGGGAAGACAGACGCCATCACTCTGAACGTCCCTCCACCCCTTCCTTCTTCTTCATCCCAGTTTTATATACTGAGCATGATGTCATATGGTATGGAATATCTCTTTGGCCAGCCTGAGTCAGATGTCCTGGCTGTGTCCCCTCCCAGCTTCCCGTGCACCCCCAGCCTACTTGCTAGCAGGCCAGCACGAGAAGCTGGACTGTCCTTGACTCCTTAGCAACAACCCAAAACGTCAGCACGTTATCAGCATTTTCTCATCCCAGATCCAAAACATAGCCTCACACTAGCTTCTATGAAGAAAATTAACTCTGGCCTGGCTGAAACCAGGACAATGATAAAAATACACTACCTATAGTTTTCCTTTTTTTGTGACCTTGAGGATGGGTTTATTTCTACTATTTAGAGGAGCATGGGGTGTAAAATGTGTAGATCATTTTACAACTAGAGACTAAGTAGCCTTGAAGTCCTGTGTAGATCTGGTGCTAATTGTCTTCTTGGATAAATGTTTATAGCTAATGTATGAAAGAACTCTTGGCCATGATGATCAAAGCTAAATAACTCTCTGCTAGCAGGAATTTACCAGTGTGATTGCAAAGGGCACTGCAGACAGTGAAAGATGTTTATTTCATATTAGAAAAAGAACCATGAATAAAAATAAATCTACCTTCTTAAATTGTGTGTTGTTTTCACTGGAATATAAAGCAGTCCTAGTAAGTTGTCAATTACCATTTAGTTAACTCATGTGCGACTGAAATGCAAGGGGGTTTAGTTTCTGCCAAATTGTTCTGCCTCTTAACGCAACACTCATGTTAATACAATGTAATAAAAACTGATCTGGAAACAGGTTCTTAAAACAAGGAATGTGATTAAAGTGAGGATGGCAGTATTGGTTATGCTTTGTATCCTTCCCCTTCCACAGTGCATCTGTGCAGTGGAATTTAGGTACATTCAGGCCTCCAAGCCAATCCCTCTCCTTCTAGTACGCCATAAGGAGAAATGCTTTGTCCCTTTTATAAACCAGTGGAGAATCTTAGTCCTGAAGGACATCATATCCATAACTTCTTATAGTGCAAAATTAGTGTGGTTGTTCCTCTGAATATCAGACTACCATGGGAAATGTAGAAGGCATTATTCTGAGTTCATTGAAAGCATGAGAATTGTGGTTTGGGGAGAGAGAGAGAGAATATTCTGTTATGGAAGCAGATCTGGAATTAGAATATGAATAGTTTTAGAAAAACTTCTGCCAACAGAAAAGCTTCAAGTGTAATCTATGAAGCCTTTGCATTATTAATTTTACATACTGAAGTGTATTAACTTGATCCAGTGTAGTTCTGTGTGGGAACTGTGCCAAGTTGCATAAGAAATTAGATCAATAGAAGCTGCTGATATTTTGTACTATGACAATTATTCTTGAACAGTCAAACTTGTAGAAAAGATTCCACTATGCTAAGAGGTATTCCTGCAACTTCTAGAATGAGAACAGTTGGTTTGGGGTTTAAAAATTTATGATACTAAATGTTTTAATTTGGGGAATAAAGCATCCTCATCTGTTTTATCAGGTCGAGATACCAAAAATTGCAGTCTGATAGTTTCAACTAAAGGTAACGTTTAAACTATCTATGATTTCCACAGCCAAAGAACATTCTGTGGCTACTGTCAAGAGTCCAATGCTCTCTGACCATGTTCTCTTAGATATTGCACATAAGGAGGGTTTAGTGTTCTAATACGAGTTTACTCATCTGAAGATATTTGCTGTTACATGGGATCTTGATTTAGCAGAGTGATACAGCAATATACTGAAATCACAATGCAAGCACATGTTACAGTCTGTTTGGCACTCAAATTTACAAGACAACATACTCTGTAAATTAAACTTTATTTTCTGAGCTCATTAGGAAAGAAAACAAACATGTCAAGGGCTCAATCCCCTTTGTATAACTGATATATCAGTTGATCAACTGATACAACCATTTATGAAAAACAAAGGCCACCCTCTGGCCCTCTCTGTGTTAAGTTCAACTTTCTTTACAACAGCTGTGGTCACTTCTTGTATTCTTCCCTGAGCTTCATGAGCATATTGCTGTGCTTGTCTCCTCTGAACCTTCTTCCATTGTAGGGGGAGGGGGGTGTTGATCAGTCACACTAACTGATTGCCAGGATTCAAATACACTTGCAAAACTCTTGAATTGTAGAACAGTTCCAGATCAGCTGCTGGAAGCATTTCTGGGCTTGAGAAGTTGCTCTTAGAAGGAGAGAAGATTTCAAACCCAGCTATGTGGAATTATATTATGGAGCAAATCCCAGGTTAGGTCTTGTCCCTGGTGCGCTCTCTGCTTAAAGAGGTGCATCTAGGTTTCTTACTGCTCACAAGATTTGTCTTCGGAATTGCAAAAGTACACAGCTGAGTTTTGTCTCTCAATTTGAATGGAACATTGTTTTGTAAGGGAATATTTGTGATGTGTGGTACTGATGTTCATAAGAAAGAAGATCAGAATCAAAATACTAGACTACTGCTTTTTTTTTGGTCTTCTGTGTCTGAAGAGAAGATTCTAGCCATTTTTCTTTCATTTTCATTTTAGAAGATTTTTCTGTCTGCTGTCACTCCCTACCTCTGTGAGAGGGGTTAAGCTTTTACATTTTTTTCTGGGGCCAAACATGTAGTCTATGAAGTCTTTGTTCTTTTTTACTGCTTAAAAGTGTGCAATAGAAGTGGGAAGACAATTTTCCATTCCCTTGATTGTTTCTCTTGAATTTTTTTAATAAAGTTATCTTTTAATATGCTTGGTATTACCAAATAAGAATAGTCATTTGCAAGCTGTAGTTAGTTGCCATGAGACAGGGGAAAGAGATGCTCTTATTCTTGATGGTGATCAAAATTTTGCACTGCAGTTTTATATATTGCTCATTATAATAAGCAACATATTCCCCTCAGTTACAGACACTCAGATGTTTATTATCTTTGCAAAGGGCAGGACCTTGCAAAATACAATGTCTTTTCAAAATTTAAAAAAATGGTTAAAAACAGTAAAGAAGGTGCTCTTGATCTTCTCAGAGACTTAGACAAGAACAATATCTACATGGCCCCTATCATGCTTCTATTAACTACACACTATTTCAACTTTTAGTACTTTGCTGCTTTATCAAAACAGGTTTGCTGTTCAAAATGTCACTACCTCCTGTCAGTCTGGGAAGAGATGTTTTATATCTCCTTGAAACAGAGCTTGAAACAATCTAGCTGTAGAAAGGAGGTGCATTTATTTCAACTTTTAAAAAAGGATCTGACCAAAATTTCTCCAACTCTTCTATAGAAGTTCCAGTATTGATTGAGGGTGATTGCATTTTTGAGTGATGTTTGCCAGTGTTAAATGGCTTCAGAATACTTCCCCCCCCGATACTAATAACACAAGACATTGGATGAACAGTGAGAATGTAGTTAAATTCAAGTTCAATATTATATCTCTGATACTGATCAGGTAGGATAGATTAGCAGGTTGTTTCAGGACAGTTAATTTTTTTTTGTTTAGCTCCATTCTTTTGATGTTGCTACATGTTCATACTAAAAATCGAGCTCTGACATTTGTTCTTGCCCTGTCCTGCTCTAATGCCATTGCTGTGTTAAAATAACAAAATCATAAATTATTAGGGTAGTGTTCTATAACTTTGTAAAACTAAATGCGTGTCTGTGCTGGATACAGAGTTAAGGCCTAAAAGTTCACTCTTCTGCAGAGCTTCTCAAGCTTGCAGTTATATTTTTTTTCCCTTCTCCATGTGATTTTGGTATTGAGACCAACAGAGTTGCCAATGCCACGTGATGCCTTCTGAAATGAAGTTCTGTTTGTGGAGTATTCTTTGGTCTGGTGTTTTGACTTTTTCCTCAGGTTTTTGAAACTGAATTGAATGTTTCCACTATGACTATAGAACTCCAGTTGCTGGTAACCTCTATTTGTTGCAGTAAATTTAATGATACATAATATCTTCACTAAAAGCTTCCGGTCAAATAAGAAAAATAATTGGAATAAAACATGCTATACTATTCAATTCAATGTCCAAATGCTTTTAAACTTTGAAACCTAAAACTTAATTTCCTGTTCTTGTTACCAGTTTAGTTGACTAAATTTGAAAATGAGTAAGACTGGAGCAGTAAATTATTTGTAGCAAAGATGTGTAATGGTGACTCAAACAGTAGGAAAATTAATTCTCTTCAGGCTACCAGTCCTCAGTATTGATTCATTAAACTTCTGAGAATATTTTTTTTAAAGCTATACATTTTAACAAATTGCTACCTTCAGCTTGGGCCACTGATACCAGATCATGTGTGAGAAAAATTTGTAACATCTGTCTAACCTTCATCTATTAAAAAGAATAAATGGTTTCTGCAGCATGTTTTGAAGGTCAAGAGGAAGAAAAAAGTATGTCTGGGTTTTGGTAAAAAAGAAAAAGGTTTCCCCATAGTACCTAAAGAAATAGGAAGCTATTTGCTTTTAATTTGCTCTTTCATGTCCAGAATCTCTCAACTGTTATTCAAGCTGTTATTTCAAAGACTAACTTGAGTAGGAGCTACTTGATCTTCATTAAAATAGTAGGGGGATTTTCTTGCTAAGAATTTCGACCAAACATTCTCAATACCTGTTTTACTGACACTTTCGACAAAGTGTTTTTCAGTCTGAAAAAGAATTGGTAGGTCTTCACCACCTTCTGAATCTTATTCTTTCCTCTTGCTGAATACAAATGATCTGATAATCTTTGGGGAGAGGGGAAAGAGAACTGAAAAAGCTTGCTTTCTCTCCACTTCATCAAAACTCGATTGAAATTGTACATCAGGAAAAAGCTGGCCATTCATGCATTCAGGACTTGTAGTGTTAAAAGCCTCATCTGTATCCTGCTCTGTAAGTAATTATGACGTTCTTAAATCTCTAACACTATACTAAGATTACCTGCATACTAAAATGTCATACATTTTCTTCGAGTCCCCCTTTCTCCCCCTAAAATGTAGTATTTTAGTACTGTATGCTACTTAATATGCCAAATACCTTCATACACTCACAGAAAATGTTAATCTGTAGTGTGTATCTGTAGCATAAAGCTGCAAGTGTTGACAGTTTACATGTACAATGACCATATGAACATTTTATCTATTCAGTTTGAGCAACAATGTGAAATCTTTCTTACTAATATCTTACTAAGATATTGCTCACTTGCAAATTGAAGTAGTATTAAAGCAAATTCCTGAGAAATTCATCTGATTCTGGACAATGCTGAAGATCACGTCACTTTTTCACAAGTCCTAATGCTGAATATGGTCAAATTCCAAATAAATTCTTCTTAATTTACTGAATAATTGTTTACTTTCTTTTAAGCAAATGCAAAGGGGATAGTGTTCCAGTCACGGTTTAGGTATCAGGTGTTCCTGAAGGCATTTTTAGTACATTAATCTAAAAGGTGCTGAGCAGTTATCATTCAATATGAATGGAAGATACAGCATATCTGTATTTATTATTTTAAAAATATTTACTTTTGCTTAGTTTTGGATTTGAATGCTGCTTCTATGACAGTTTGTCAGAGCTTATTTACTTACTAAAAGCAGAAAAAGTCAGATACTAAAGGAACACAGAAAAAAAAACAGTAGTATTGGGATAACAGACATCTGGAAAAACAGCTGATTTCATTACCTCTACTATAAACAAGAATACAGCCTAGAGATTTGTTGTAGTAAATGCATGTGGGGATTATTTAATGAAGTACATTTTATATACTTTTGTCCTGGTTTCATCTGGGATAGAGTTAATTTTCTTCATAGAAGCCAGTATGAGACTGTTTTGGTTTTGGGATGAGAAAATGTTGATAACGTGCTGATGTTTTCAGTTGTTGCTAAGCAGTCAAGGACTGTCCAGCTTTTCATGCGGGCCTGCCAGCAAGTAGGCTGGGGGTGCACGGGAAGCTGGGAGGGGACACAGCCAGGAAAGCTGACCCAGGCTGGCCAAAGAGATATTCCATACCATATGACGTCATGCTCAGTATATAAAGCTGGGACGAAGAAGAAGGAAGGGGTGGAGGGACGTTCAGAGTTATGGCATGTGTCTTCCCAAGGAACCATTACACGTGATGGAGCCCTGCTTCCCTGGAGATGGCTGAACCCCTGCCTGCCCATGGGGAGTGGTGAATGGATTCCTTGTTTTGCTCTACTTGCATGCACAGCTTTTGCTTTACCTATTAAACTGTCTTTATCTCAACCCATGAGTTTCCTCACTTTTACTCTTCTGATTCTCTCCCCCATTCCACCGTGGGGGAGTGAGCAAGCAGCTGCGTGGTGCTTAGTTGCTGGCTGGGGTTAAACCACAACAACTTTATAATATCTGAATGGTTCCATGTTCTTGATAACTTAGTGTACTGTAACTGTATGGCATCATGTAATGTAGTGGAAGGAATAGAGGTGACGGGAAGAGAGCATTATGAATAAGGATGAAATTAATATGTATACAACTTAGAAAATTATGACAAAATTAGAAAGCCAAGGTAAATTACATGAGATGATGATATAAACACGTAACAGATACAATCATCAGATTCAGGGAAAGATACATCCTGTGGTAAATGAAAACAAATGGAAGCTGAGCTAGGACAATCTGTATATAGGGAGGATTAAGGGGAGGGGAGTGATGAATTTGTACTACAATCCAGGATTGTGGCCACTGTATCCTAGTTTTATTGGTTACATTTTGTTCTGTTTCTTTCTTTGTAAATATCTTGAAAACTGTGCTGTGTAGGTTGGATATCTTTGTAATCCAAGCAAATAATAAAAATTTTAAAATAAAAACAAACCTTCATACATTTTACAGAAATGTGACATTGAAGGAAGAACACACTGACACGTAGGAATGGGAACAAGTGGTAAAGGACAGAACTGGGAATACTTGACAGTAGTAATGCTGCCAAATATTTTATACTGTGAAACCCCAACCAGATTCATCATCACTGAAATTAGATGACCCAGATTACTTGAAATACTTCTGTCTAGTATGTCATATTTTTTTGAGATCTTTACAAGCAACGAATATTCAAATTCTGCCATTAGCTAAGCAATACTTCTCTCATTTGCAAGAGAAACAATGACAAAAAGCTAGCGCCTGATCTTAGTATACTGGTGTGATTGGGAATAATCCATTTATAGACTTCTGTTTATGTAATGGGATAGAAAATTCAGTCTAGAGAAATGTGTGTTAGATGGGGTGGCTTTAGATCAAGGTGATTTCAAATTTGATGTGTAGAAAAACACCAAAAAGCAATTGTAACTGCCTCTGCATCACAGTTCTTCCTTATTTCCTTCTTATTTTGGAGCATGAGTGTAGTAGTTGCAACTCAACCTACTTGATGGGGATGAGTATTAGCCAGACAGCTCTTCTGTCCACACCCTGTCTCACTTCCTTTGGACAGGAGACCTAATAGTGACAGTAACTGTAAAAGAGTGTCAACCATCAGGCTCGGCCTTGAATAAATTAGAAATGCACATTTCCAGTGTCCACTGAAAATACTGCTCTCTCCATTTATGAAAGGAGGATATTATTCTTTTTAAATTGTCCTGATTGTTATTAATACCAGGAATCTGCTAATCCCTCTTCTTCCCAATTTTTTTATTCACCTGTCAGCTCGAATAACAAATTTTCTGTAAGGAGTAACCGAATAGAAAACAGTATTTAATTTCCTCTGTTTACTTAAATGCGACCTTAATTTGTCTTAGCCCATTTTTTTCCCCATCAGTTGGAACTCAATCCCATGCCGGTTAGCTTCTGGGCGTGGATTAATTTTTATTGCAGTGGTAGTTAGCCACACCACTCAAAAGTGAGGCCTTATTGTGTAAGGCATTATATAAATTCATAGTAGATATTTCCTTTCTCAAAGAGTTTAAAGTCTAAATAGATGAGCAAATTAAAGGCTGTAAAGAAAATGGTTGCAGGTACATACCAACATTAAAATATACCTACAGGTTGTGTTTCAAATGCACAAGGGAAGGCCACTGGCCTCAGGAGTTTACAGTCTCATTAAAGAACATGGCAAAAGTTTCTACAATGTGACTGTTGTTATTGATACAGATACCTGCATCTTGAAGGAATATATGTGAATTGGATAGTGTGTTTTATATGGGGAAAAGAGGTTTCTGATGGCATAAATATTTTGTTTTGTTTTATTTTGTTTTTAAATGTTTGGCTTCTGACTTCCATTCAGAATGCAGACCAGTTAGCCTTTCCAGAGTATTAATCCTTATTCTCTGTTTCATTTTTTAGTCTTAATGTCAGTGAAGATGCCTTCTGAGGCCAATATGGAACAACTTTGCCCTGTTCTTTCAGAAGACTCTTCTTCACAAGGGTCTGCACACGGTCCAAGAGAAATCAACAAAACCTTAGTGACAAGGTTAACTGTACCTGGTGAAAAAGCAACTCATATAGAAAATATACTTGATCTTTTGAGTGGAATCCTTAAGGTATTTATTTTGCATGGAATCCTTAAAAATCATATACAGATGTCAGTGTGTTGTCATAGAATAAGTGGGAGTGCAGGAAAAGTTGCAGTGTGATAGCATTGGGAAATAGCATAGGGGTTTTTTGTTTGTTGTTACATATTGCGTATAAGCACTAGAATATCTTGTTACAAGAGCTTTGGAATAACTTTCTCTATTAGAGATGTTCAGTTATTATCATTCAATAGTTCATTATGTCTGGTAATATTTATAGATATAAACAGCCTGTGTAATGAAGACATCACTGTAAATATTCATGTCTCCTTAATTTCTAAGTGGTCTCCTTAATTGCTAAGTATTTTAAGATTAAAAGATTAGGGAGGAGTGAATAATTTTACTAATTGCACTTCTGTCATCCCTTTAACTTTTCAGACAAATGTTCTGACTGAATTGAGAAAATGGAAGCTTAGTTTGATCGAACATCACAAGGTACAAATGAGACAAGAAAAAGAGAAACATGCTGCACATGTGAGACAATTGAGCAATGAGATGGAAAACCTGAAAGAGTTGCTACATACTTATGAAATTTCTATTGGCAGAAAAGATGAGGTAGTATTTCAATTTCATAATTCAGTTGTCCTCTCTAAAAATCTCCACACTGACTTTTTGGGTCCATCTATTTGAACAACAAAATTATTCTTGCAGTAAGTAACATAGAGAAGTAAATAATATATTTAGACTGTAGAGTGGAAAATGAATCATTGTTGGTAATAACCTATTAACAATGGAAATCTAACGTGTTGTATGTACATATTCTGCATTGTTTGCTTCTTAAATCTAGGGTCTATTATTGTTCCTTTTTTTTTTTCATGAAGATCACACTGTCTTGGATGAGTCTATTAGCTCTTGCACTTAAAAAACCTTTAATTTGTTAATGATTGGATTGGTTTTCTTGTATTTTAAATGGGCAGCAGTCTCCTAAATGTTGAGAGGGTCTCTATTTTACAATTCTTAGGAATTATACAATTGTACAAATTCTTAGGATTGTACATTTGTGGTATTTGCATTATGTTTTTCTACTATCAACAATATCATCAACTTTTAAATTAACTATAATTGTGGAAATGGATATAAAATCGTAGCAGCCCTGTAATCACATAATGTAATTGAATCCTCTTATTGCTATTGTGACTTTTTAACCTTCTACTTGAGAACAATTAATGGAGTTTGGATTTTTAATTCCTATTTACATTTATAAAAAAACAACCACTCATTGAAGAAGTTAAAATATGGAGGAAAGGTGATGTTGTGTGTCCATTTGGAAAACAGTCTAATCTTACAGACCAAGAAGATCTAAATGTTGCAACATTAAAAGAACAGGATTAGTATAATGTCATTTAACTAGTATGTATGTGCAGAACCAGTTATTTCAGTGTATACCACTCAAACATATCTTATTCTGTTGGATATCATTGTATGTCACTCGTTTAATGTGTCATAATTCTTGATGATACTTTGAAAGCAGTACTTTTTTTCTGCTACCAAAGAAATTATTTCTTCATCCATTTTTATAATTCTGTTTCTAAAAAAACAATTGTTTTCCATAGAAAATTATTTGACTTAGCAGTAGGTGACAGTATCACACCATATTCATCAAAACTGCTGTATTCTGGCATGGGCATAACCCAAAGTCAATCAGCCTCACAAATATTATGGATAACTTAGATACTTGTTTTCACACTGGAAATCTCACAAATGCTTTTTAATGGCAAAAATATACTAATTAACAAACATGGATAAATTAACAAACTAGAAGCTAAGGCTTCTAGTGTGTATCAACAGGTATGCATCATCAAAAATTGATGTTTTATGTTAGTATATGACACCTTTTCAACAAAAGTAATAAATTAATATAATTAATTTCCTTTCTATTTTCTTATTGATTTGTTGACAATGTATGCACATTTACATCTAATTTTAGATAAATTCATTGTTATTTATATAGCTAAAACTACTCCATTATTCTGAAACTGCAAAAAGTTAAAATTATTCATATTTAAGCAAAGTAGTTTATACTAGATTATACAGTATTAGAACTCACTCTTAAACTCTAGAGAAGAATCATCTTTAAGTTACTTTAAATGCAGCAAAATGACCTTTGTTTGTTTCTGACTCTGATATTTTTGATATAAATGATTGAGTCCCAAACAGGATTCCAATTCAAGTTTACAATTTATTAAGCGAATAGAGGCAAGCAAACAGCGCTGGGTGCGCCGGGAGTCTCCGCTCCACCAAGACGCACGCGGTACAGTTCCTGTTCTTGGTTTATATCCTGTCTGCTAATACATATTCATGAATAGGCATGTCTTCTTTTGCGCATGCCCTCTTCTCCTTCTAGAGTCTTCTCGAATCTTCCTCGGCGTGCCCCCAGGATGACCCCAAACTTTATGCATGCACTTTACAAGTTTCTCTTTACACAATACTATGCGGTCAGTGGTCAAACTGGTTTGAGCTGATATACCAGCAAAGTAGTTTAAGTTTCTCCTGTAAAATACCCCTTTTTATGGTGCAGGAGAAATCCATAAAAGTACAGAAGGTTACACTTCATCACACGAATCAGATGAACGTATTTCACATTTTGAACACCTTAAAGAAACCAAGCTTTTGCCTAGTAATATTTCATTAAACATTCTGAAGATTGACTGAAACAGTTTGTATGAAATTCTGTACTGAAACAGAATAGGAGTTTTGTACTATTTGCTAGATAACTTTGTTGATTTAGGGCTAAATTTTATTTTGAGTATCAGGCATTTTGTTGACGTATGTTCAATAATTATTGCATATAACGTATGCAATATAACATATTAACATAAATTAACATCATAAAATATTGTTCTTCACAATCTTTATGCAGTAGTTAAAATAACTTCCAGTTACTCCCAAGAGTCCCAAGATTTGTCACTGTTGCCCATTGGAGTTGCTCAGATGTGACTGATGGCAGAATCTAGCTTAAGAGATTAGGCAAAAATATAGAGAAGTACTCAGTGATATGGTGTACCCTGTTTGCATCATGCCTGGACTAATTTTTAATTGGAGAACCTCAGCTGTTTCTGTATACGAATTAAAACATATTTATAGGTTGGTGGTAAAAGTCCCCAGTTGCATTCTCTGTCCAGTAGGCCATCCTGCCTCTCAAATGTTTTGATTGCTATAGGCCTATATGATAGAATAGACTAGAATAGTTCAGTTGGAAGGGACCTACAATGATCATCTAGTCCTACTGCCTGACCACTTCGGGCTGACCAAAAATTAAAGCATGTTATTAAGGGCATTGTCCAAATGCCTCGTAAACACTGACAGGCATCAGTGATATCTTTCATGAGATCTTTTAAAGAGAATAACAATTCTTAATCAGATTTTTCTAGTTCTTAGCAATTCCTTGGCTTGCTTATTCTGTTCAGAAAATTGAATAAGCTTTTTGCAGATAAGTTGTTTCTTTACACTTCAGTTAGTTAATAATGTGCTAAAGCAAACTTTTTAATATAAATGTTCCTGATTTATCAAAATTGACTTTTTAAAGCATCCTGGATTCTAAGTTTTTAAAAAGTATAGGTGATTTATGCTAATCATCCGCTATCTTTGTGACTGCACATTTTATATGGTTCTTGCAGTGAATTGAAATGTGCCATGTATCCACTAAATGGTTTCACACATATATGTGAGGCTGTTGTTTAAGTGTCATCAAGCTAAGAGTAAAAACACTGTTTTGTGTAACCTAGGAGTTCTCAAATATGTTTTCTCATACTGGGGACAGTACTGCTCCTTGACATGTGTGCAGGAAGAAACATTGAGCTGCTGATGCAATGTTTGTGTACCACTTCACTGTGGCACATGTAACTCAGTTTAGACATTCCTACTGTGGTCTATGTAATACGTTGTGAAACAATCATCCACATTCTCTGGAGTACTTAAGTTTTAAGGAAACTTGTATTTGGATATAATGTGGTTATTTTTTTTCCTAAGGAATATGCAAATAGAATAGCAAACAGACAATTTTGGACAGCTTTGATGAAGCATGTGCAGCATGGTGCTCTCTTAGTGAAGAAAGATGGAAAGAAAAAGTAGCAAAAGCCTGTCAGTTAAGGGCAGAGGATGTCTGTGTTCAGATCACCAATTATTTATTATGAAGCCAAAATTGTAGAGGTAAAATAAGATTTCTTTTTTCATTCTTTTTCTTCCCCCCCACCCATCCCCAAAGTATCTCTTTCTCACTAAACTTGAAAAACATGAGGACTTCTTTCCAGCTCCCAGTACAGGAGAAGATATGAAGAGATCTAAGATCTCCACTATGGTGGTTTGCTTTCTAGATGTGAGGGTTTTTTTCCTGCATCTGATGTAAAATGTTGCTGATCTGCACACACAGGTGAAGTAAATTGGACTCTTCCTGAAATGAGACAAATCTCTATTTGCCCACCAATAGGGATGATATTTGTTTTCTAATAGCATACTGTTAATATTGGCTATGCATTTTGAGGTCTTACTGAAGAAGACAATGGAAATAAAAGACCATTATTATTATGAATGACCATGACGAGTACAATATTTTTTTCTATAACAGCTACTCTGTTAAAGGCTGAATTTAATTTATGTTTTGCCTTCAACTTGTCAATTAAGCTTGTTAAAAAATTTTCAAAGTTTAAGGTGAAATTGGGTTATCAACATACGCAGTGGCACTCAATAAGTAAAATAAATTTTAAAATATACATTTTAAAAGCTTTGTATTTTAAAAAGAAATTAAATCTAGAAATTTTAGGAACTGGCTTATCACATGTGGTGAACCAGAGATTTTGAAGTGAAAATTTGTATCTTTGTAAACGTAGTGACTTGACTTACTTATAAAGTTAATTGAGGAATATATTAATGGTTTGCATTCAGAAGTACAAGACAGTTGTTTCCTTATTGTCTTTTGTAGCTAACTGCTACTTTGGAACAGAAAAAAGCTGAGATTCTGCAACTGCACAGTGAAAGAGAACAGTATGAAGACAACATGAAGAAAGCCTTTATGTATGCGCTTTGAATCTGGAAGCAATGAACATGTTTCAGGGCAAGGACAGTAGGAGAGATCCTGCTCAGTATAAAAAGCGGCTCTAATCTGGTAGTGGGGGAAGGTTTGTTGGGTTGGTTTGTTTTAAAGGTTTCTCCCTTTTTTCTTTTTCTTTTTTTAATATGAGGACTTATGGCAATACAGAGTTTAACAAACTTATTGCTTTAAAAAGTCCCATTGAGTATGTCGAGAGATATTCTGATGCTGAACTTTGTACTGCTGCAGTTGAAACGTGGAACGTGTTCCCTTCATCCAGTCTTGCTGTGAGAGTGGTAACCTGCAACTGAAGGCAGAACAAGAAGCCCAGAATTCTGTCAGCACCGAGGTTAATGGGGGGTGGGGGGGTGGGATCCTGGAAAACCCTCTATTCTCTGGAATCTCAGTGTGCAATGAATCTGCTTTTCCCAGACAGTTCTCTCTTATTTCTTAATCTTGCGCAAAAATGGCAAATAAATCTCCCAGGTTCTGTATTTAGTTGGAGTGCTATGCCAGAACAGGAAACACCAGTGTAATATCAGCAGCACACTCGTAAAACTTGTGTAGCTACACAGGAAAGAGCTGCACACCCTTAATGATGTAATGAAATCACCCCATCAGAGCAAGACAATCTATAGTGGAGCATGATATTGCTGGTGCATCAGTTTACATTAAAGAGAAAATAGATGTGCCAGCAGCTGTACACGTGGTTCAGAAACCAGCTAAATTGGCAGAAGTTGTTAATAGCCTTAGGCAAGTAACTTCAGTTGCTAAACTTAGAAATTTCTGGTATAAGATTATTGAACTACTTCAGAGAAATTCCTCCCCAAAAATGTAGATATGAAGAAGAAATAAAAACCTGAAGAAGGTATAAGAGGGTACTTGAGTAGCTGTCTGATCCTGTTAAACACATGTGGTCTTTGTTCAGTTCAGGAAACTAGAATATAACACTGGATAAGTGCAGTGGCTCTGTGCTAGTACAAACATAGGATCAGTATTTGGGGAAGGTCAAGAATGAATGATTTTGTGAAGATACTGAATCTGGGAACAAAGTTACAGAGTATTGCCCAACTACTATACTTTTCACTGTGTTATAACCAAAGAACTACTCTCTTGAAGCTTTATCTTATATTTGTTTATTGTTTTCCAAAAACATGCAACAGAAAGCATGTCTCCCAAATAATGGTGGGTAACTGAATGGTGTGAAATAGGAAAGCGTTGTTTCTGTAAACCTGTAAAGAGGGTGAGTAGGAAGGAAGTGAAGAAAACTGAGCTCTAGAGCTGCTATGACCAACTTCTGGGGTTTATGGACCAAACATTTTGCTTGACTTTCCTATGAAGCAGGAGCTGATACTATACAGATGCAGTACCTAGAGATTTTGCTGTGCTGGACACTGCTGGGGTGCCTGTACCAAACTTTTCAGGTGCCCAGCATCATGCTTTTTAATTTCCTGTGGTCACTATAGTCCTCATCAGGCTTCATAATATCTCATAGTCTCTGTTGTCCTTGGTCCCATGCTTGCCATCTTCTTCCACTGCCTCCCGTACCACCTTCTCCCCTGCCCCAGGCATGCTAGTCTCTTTCTTGCTACAGCCAGACAGTGCTTTTAATGGTTAGTTACAGAATTATTTAATATGGTTGTACAATCACTTATTTGCATTCCTACTCAGGTATAACAGAACAGTGATCAGGACATCTGCCATTGGAAATAAAAGCAGAATTTGTTCCCTTTACAGATTTGTTATTCTTAGGTTATTATAATGTATATTTAATATACATATACAAAAACATACATATAATATACTTTATAATGTAGGTTATTAATAGTGTGCAAATATCACAATAATGGGTCCATTACATTTGGAGCCAGTGGTGATGGTCTAAAAATCTATCTGGCTGATTTACTGACAGATTAATTTTTTATTATTATTGCTATTTAAAGATTATTTTTAACCTCTTTATGTATTTAAAGGAACACTGAAGCCACAAGGTCTCATGACTTGTTACTAAAAAAAACAACCCCATTGCTTTTTTAAGTAACATAGTTCAGATCTGATTGCTCTGCAACTATGCATTATTCCTGTCTATGCTTAAACTTGGTGTGTTTGTACATACATATACATGAACAAAACGCATATTCTGGCATACTTTCACTCTTGAAATCTTTGAGTATTGCACTGATTTGAACTACCTTCCTTATTATATTTTTCCTGCTCACTTTAAGAGGAAAAAAACCCCAAAGCTAACTACCACATGGTGCACTCTAGTCCCTGGAATGAGCAAAATTCCCTTGTCCTGGAACTCCTGAAAGCATCATCTACTTCAGAAATAGAAGAGTAAATAAGAATACCTCCCTGCTTCCTTTAAGTTTGTATTCTAAAGGAAAAGGCTTGAAACTGCTTGGTAAAGATGCTGGGCTAAGGTTTGCAGATCTGACCTCCCCAGGATGCCTGCACTGTGAGACAAAAGAATTCTGACTGGATTTTGCACAACCTCAGGCTTACCCAGTGTCGTGGTTTAGCCCCAGCCAGCAACTAAGCACCATGCAGCCACTCGCTCACCCCCCCCACAGTGGGATGGGGGAGAGAATCAGAAGAGTAAAAGTGAGAAAACTCATGGTCTGAGATAAAGACAGTTTAATAGGCAAAGCAAAAGCTGTGCACACAAGCAAAACAAAACAAGGAATTCATTCACTACTCCCCATGGGCAGGCAGGTGTTCAGCCATCTCCAGGGAAGCAGGGCTCCATCATGTGTAATGGTTACTTGGGAAGACAAACGCCATAACTCCGAACATCCCTCCCTTCTTCTTCCCCCAGGTTTATATGCTGACCATGATATCATATGGTATGGAATATCCCTTTGGCCAGCCTGGGTCAACTGTCCTGGCTGTGTCCCCTCCCAGCTTCCCGTGCACACCCTGCCTTCTCTCTGTCATGCCAGCACGAGAAGCTGAACCATTCTTGACTGCTTAGCAACAACTGAAAACATCAGTACGTTATTAACATTATTTTCATCACAAATCCAAAACATAGCCTCACACTAGCTTCTATGAAGAAAATTATCTCTATCCCAGCTGAAACCAGGACACCCAGTTGGTGACAGGAGATGAGGGCTGTAGGGCACCCATAGAGCGTCCCAGCCCTACAGCCAGGATGTGACCAGTGTCCAGATGTGTACGTGGAGATGAGATGCTGCTGGGCATGATGTATGGTTCCTTGAAATTGCAGTACGTTCTCAGGAAAGTTAAAATAACTTTTTATTTTACTGATAGTGTGCTCCCTTAAGGTTCTTATGCCCTTGCAGAAGCCCGGTATGGCCTTTCCCTGTTTTGCTGCTCTCTACCTAAACTGCCCTTAGTGTAAGAGCAGTTCTTGCAGTATTGTCAAACAGTTTTGAGAATCTCTGTTCTTTGCACTTCAAGTGCACAGGGGTGTTGAGGCATAACACAGAAACCAACCCCTTGAAAATATTATTTCCAAGCTTCTGAAAAGAAAGGTCAAATACAGGTAAGTTTATATATATGCCTATAAAGAACAGGCTGATCCTTTTAATTAGATTATATAGAAATCCCAAAGGAATTGTAAAACTTTTACTGTGACTTATCTCTTTTTTTCCCTTAGGGTTTGATAGATTATGTGCTGATCCCATTACTTTGTGTTTCTAATACTAGATGTAGGAAGTAGGAGAGATGATAATGGTACCATTGTTGCAGGAAAGCTACTTCCTTCATAACATAATCCCCCCTCACCACCGCTTTCACCAGCAACTACTCTTCAGCTGGAAGACATGGTAAGTGTGGAGCTGGAATAGAACTGTATTCGCTAGTGATGAAAATTAACTTCCTGGGTTAGGGCTTTTTAAAGATAAATACCATAGCCCATGAACAGAAGGGATTTGAACACAGTCTAAGCATAAAAAGAAACCTATGAGTAAGTTCAGACTGCATTGTGTAAATGAAGTGACTGGGGCACAGGTGCTGTGACTTGCTATACGTTCATTAAGCTTTGTTTTTTATTTTAGTAAAAATGCATTAAACTAATGAAGACAAGGTCACTATAATAAGCAGAATATGCTTTCTAAGGTTCTTCCTGGAAAAAAACTGTTAAGAGTTGTTTGCAAAAAAACTGAGCTTGCTATAATCTAAAAAAAATAGAAGCTGGCTTGACCTGAAGCTTCTTTTTTAAAAATGTAGCATATATACACTGAGGGAACTCAGATTATTGTCCTGTCATGTCAGCTTAGCCAAATCATTAGAATCATAGAATATCTCAAGTTGGAAGGGACTCAGTGTCTCTGGAATTGTCAGGATGACAGCATACTCTTTCCAAATAATCTACTGTTTTTTCAGGATTCAGCACTTGTTCAGGGGTGAAGTTGCAGAAAACTGGAGGTGCACACCATCCTAGGCGTTTGCCCATACTGTCCCCCACACCCTGCCACTCATAACTATCCAGCCTTGGGGTAGATCTCTGGGTGATATTCTTAAATAGTTGTTTAACTTGAAACAAGACCTGGAACACATTCAGGAGTAGGAGGAACAGGAACATGCTAGTTAAAACATCCCAAGGATATTCAAAATTCTCAAGAGCTATTGTAACTAGCTGGGAAGAGAAGGGGAAGGTGAAGGAAGGTGTCTCCCCCTTAAATTTGCTGTCCGAAAAGAAAAGGTAAAAAGTATAATCATTAATAGTTTCCAAGAGATGGGTCACAAAGTATGGAGGTGATGGCAATGCGGAGTACAAATACCAAATTAATAAGTAGCCATTTTATATCATATATGCAACTCTTGCAGAGTACAGCAGAATGATAACCTTGACCCTGTTCCCAGAGACAGCACAACAGGGAACATATACAGCAACTAAGGTGTTGGCAGGCCAGCATGAGAAGCTGAACCATCCTTGACTGCTTAGCAACAACTGAAAACATCAGTATGTTATCAACGTTTTTTCATCCCAAATCCAAAACACAGCACTATACCAGCTATCAGGAAGAAAATTAACTTTATCCTAACAAGGACAGTTTTATTGGTAGAGTCATAGAATATCTCAAGTTGGAAGGGACCCATAAGGATCATCAAGTCCAACTCCCTGCTCCTCGCAGGACTACCTAAAACTAAACCATATGACTAAGAGAGTCGTCCAGAGGCTCCTTGAACTCTGACAAGCTTGGTGCTGTGACCACTTCCCTGGGGAGCCTGTTCCAGTGACCAACCACCCTCTGAGTGAAGAACCTTTTTCTAATGTCCACTCTGAACTTCCCCTGATGCAGCGTCCATACCATTTCCACGTGTCCTATCGCTGGTCACCAGAGAGAGGAGATCAGCACCTCCCTCTCTACTGTCCCTCTTGAGGAAGTTGTAGACTGCAATGAGGTCACCCCTCAGCCTTCTCTAAGCTGAACAAGCCAAGTGACCTCAGCCGCTCCTCTTAAGTCTTGCCCTTGAGGCCTTTCGCTGTCTTGGTCGCCCTCTGGACACACTCTAATAGTTTGATGTCCCTCTTATATTGAGGTGCCCAAAACTGCACACAGTACTTGAGGTGGAGCTGCACCAGTGCAGTGTAGAGGGGGACAATCACCTCCCTCGACGGGCTAGTTATGCTGTGCTTGATGCACCCCAGGACACGGTTGGCCCTTTTGACTGACCGGGGCACACTGTTGACTTGTGTTCAACTTGCCATCAACCCAAACCCCCAGATGTCTTTCTGTGGGGCTGCTCTCCAGCCTCTCATCCCACAATTTGTACGCATAACCAGGATTACCCTGTCCCAGGTGCAGAATCCGGCACTTGCTCTTGTTAAATTTCATACAGTTGGTGATTGCCCAGCTTTCTAGTCTATCCAGATCTCTCTGTAAGGCCTCTCTGTCCTTGAGGGTGTCCACAGCTCCTCCTAATTTAGTATCATTGGCAAACGTAGTGTACATTTGACTCCTGCATCCAGATCAGTTATAAAAACATTAAAGAGCACTGGCCTTAAAACCGAGCCCTGGGGAACCTCACTGGTGACTGGCTTGATGTAACCCCATTTACTATAACTCTTTGAGCCTGACCTGTCAGCCAATTGTTCACCCAACTTATTATGGACTTGTCTAGCTGAATGCTGGACACTTTGTCCAGAAAGATACTGCGAGAGACAGTTATCAAAAGCTTTGCTAAAAACCAAAAAGAAACCACACCTACTGGCTTCCATTGGTCTACTCGATGGGTGACCTTGTCATAAAAGGAAATTAGGTTAGTTAAGCAGGACTTTCCCTTCGTGAACCCGTGTTGGCTATGACCAATGACTGTGTTGTCTCTCAAGTGTTTTTCAGTAACTCCCAGAATAACCTTCTCCATAATTTTACCAGGCACTGAAGTTGGACTGACAGGCCTGTAATTACCAGGGTCTTCCTTCTTACCCTTCTTGAAAACTGGGACAACATTTGCCAGCTTCCAGACGACTGAGACCTCTCCAGACTCCCAAGACCTGTGAAAAATAATGGAGAGATGTCCTGCGATGACTTTGGTCAGCGATTTCAGTACCCTGGGATGAATCCCATCGGGCCCTGTGGACTTATGCACATCCAGCTGGAGCAGCAAGTGTCAAACAAGCTCAGGGTTGGCTGGGAGTTTATCATCCCCCCAGTCACGGTCTTCCAACACAGGACTCCAGGGGTACCAGGGCCCATCATCAGTGTTGAAGACAGAGGCGAAGGCGGCAGTAAACATCTCTGCTTTGCCTACATTCCTATTTGTGAGGTGACCAACCTCATCAATGGACCAATATTATCTCTGATCCTTCTTTTGCTGTTAACATATTTTAAAAAGCCCTTTTTATTGTCCTTCACAGTGCTGGCCAGCTTGAACTCTAATCGAGCTTTGGCTGCACGAATTTTCTCCCTACAGTGGCGAACAGAATCTCTGTAGTCCTCCCGTTTCACCTGTCCTTGCTTCCATTGTA